>NW_009217677.1:4168-13189 GCF_000690835.1 Fulmarus glacialis
CATGTAACTGCCGTCATACACTGAAAGAGTATATCGCATCGCTCCCGCACATTCGGGGACCAAAGAGCAGCTCTGAAAGCAGGTGTAATTTGAAATGAGAACCGGAGCAGCCCAGAACAAAACACCTGGAGGGAGAAAGGGGTATGTCGAGTGCTGCGTCTCACAGGACCATCACGTCACTGGAAATGCTTCACGTGTGCATAGGACGATCATTCTGGAACCACAGTCCAATGCCTGAACATGTTTATAACTTCTGTTTTAAACTACTCTATCCCGATCACAAAACTAGCAAGGGTGAATGTTGAGCATCAGTGCACAAAGTGGGTTTAAATACAAAATGTCGACATACATTTATGGTAACAAATTACAAATAAGTATTGCTTCAGAGCAAAGGGATAGCTGCCAGTTAAGACAGGGAAATGAAATCCAGATTTTTGATAGTGCCAAATATAAAAAAGGAATTAAAATTGATACCTAGACAAAGAGGCTTACCAGAAGCCTCGCTGACCCCTCCCAGTTGTTCCATTTCTGGCATTCTGATTTTGTGAATCATCAAAAGCAGCCAAATTAGTCCTATCGGCATCTGAACTCACAGATATTCACAACTCCTCTATGCCCAAAGTATAAAGTTACTTTTATCAAAACACTCTCTTATATGGCTGGACTTGCCTGCAATGTATTTGACCATTTTTGCGTATACATATTTATAATCATATCCTTCCTATAAGTAACAACAACAGCAACAACCGCGATGCTTCATATTTTGGTTGGAATATCCGAGCACTTTAGGGTAAAATCAAAGGTGTGGAGACCCACAGGACTCTCTTAAGCAGCTCTTGTGCTCAGCCTTCAGGTGGTAAAGCTTAAGTAACGAGAGTATTAGAACCGTGACAACACTCTACTGGATTTAAAAATACAATTTTCAAAACTGATTGCCAAACTCTCATCTCAATAGCATGCCGATTTTTTTCAGCTCTACCAGCTGATCCCATAAAAAGTATTATTTCTCCTTATAAACCCAGGCAAAGTTAGGCATCCAGAGAAGAGCGGAAAGAGCGTTTTGAGGGTTTCTGATCCCCCACAGCTCTCACAGTAACACTCAACGTCCTCTTGGACTGACATCAAAAACAGAATTATAAAAACAACAGCCAAAATTATTTCTTACGTAACTGGACTGTATCGGTTCCACATCTCCCACATAAAGCACAGCGGTGTTTACCCTGCCTCACCTTTCATTCTGTACCTCTTCTTTAAACTGTTTAAAGGATTCTCTTGCCATTTTGGCTTTTCTGGATATCACATTTTATTAATCTAAAATCTGCTTCTCCTGCCTTTCCGACACCTAACACGCTTCATAGTTGCGGGCTGTGAGGCGGTATTGGCCATATAGCTTTTGTACTGGACAGACAGGAGGTGAGGAAGGTGGCGAAGGGGCTGGTTGTCACCTGCGATTGAATTCTGCTCGGGTTATGAGCACACTCAGAACAAGCACGTTCTCATTTCTCAATGTATAGTTCCACAGATGTGCCCATCTGCAGATCACAACCAAGCAAATGGCCACACCAACACATGAAGCAGTGAGCCCATAACAGAATACCCCGTGGTCTTCATCTTCAACGGGCAGCCGCTGATGGACGAGACGGCAGCATGTGTGAGCCACGACGAAGGCCAGGAAGGGTGAGGGAACTCCCGGACCGACGTGTTCACCTGCAGGTGGTAAGTGGCCCAAACAGAAGATGACCCCCCGGTCAGGATGGGGCAGGGCGAAGGTTAACCATCTGCCGGGCAGGAAGCCATATTCCTCCACTCCCATGGAAATCGGGCCTCTCCGTAGAGAGCAAGAGACACAGGGCATTAAGATTAAGTGAATAAAAGACTGAAGATCTGGCAAGACTGAGAAAGGCGAAGGCTGGAGATGAGCACCTCTCACCCGGGAAACAAGGACAGGAGGAGAGGACAAGAGAAGCACGAAGCGGCGGTTGTGGTAACACAGTCTTCCAGCCTCAGGACCAGTTTCCATACCCGAGGACCGCGGTGTGCGTGTCGCAGGGAGCTAACACGCCTGTAGCTACTCCGCACCTCTGCGGCGTTGCTGCTGTAACTCTCTTGTGCTGCCCTCCTCCTGTTCTCCAAACATACTCGCAACCGACAAACAGCTAAAACTTCTTAAAAAAGAAGAAAATCCTGTGACTAACGTATCTGTAACAAATATAAGGGTCCATTTTAAGGCATTCTTTTGGGAGTAAGAATATTAGATTATTTTGTACAGAACGGGACTTATCTGCTAAATTTTCTAAGCAGTATCATTCTCAGTTATTAAAAAACAGTTCACAAAGCTTTTAGCATCCAAAACCTAATATCTAAATATATGAAGCCTCTGCATGCATCCTATTAAAAGTTATGAAGGGGGTTTGGATTTTTGTTAGTTCTCCATTTTTAGCATAGAACTGTTACAGAAGACCAGTGTCCCCACGGTCCAGCCTCTGAGCGTGCCGCCAGCTGCCTCCTGAGCTGTGGACGGTTGCTTAATACTTCTGAGAATGAGGACGGTAACTCACCTCTCCCATGACTCATCTGTTGTAGCTATTTAAACTAAAACTCCGCAAGATAGTGAAGGGAGTGAAATTTTAGCTCCTCTCAACCCAGTGAGTTTTGGCACGCACTTCAATAAACAAAAATTGTAGGTTAAACAAGTTCAGGTGTCTATATAGTAAAACACTGATCTTGCCTGTGGTCTCTAAATGCTTTTAAAGTGCTAATAATAAGAATGTGGTGGCATATCCGAGACTACACTGCAGCCACAGAAGTGTAAGGTCTTCATTTGCAATCATCTGAACGCTGCCAAAACCATCTATGCAGAAAAATACACACCAGCAGCGGTCCAGGTCTAGTAACCGTGGAAATGCTACCTCCTCTTCACTTGCAACCAGAGGTACTCCATTGTTGTAGAAAACGAAGAGGAGGAAAGCAGAGATCACAAGTGGGATTTCAACCCCACAGAGAATTGAATTAGAAGTGAGAGCTGCAGAGAAGAGGAGTCCAAATGTAGCTGCCTCGGAGGAAAACTGTGCCACGTAACTCTGGAAGGAGAAAACCGGGAAGGCTCAGGGGGTATTTAAGCATCTGCACAGCCTGGTTAGGGAGAATCGTCTTGCTTGCAAGAGACTCCTACACGAGCAACCGGCAGTTCTGTGTAGAACAGAGAAGGTCCTGGAGAAGACCCCAGGTTTCAGCCAAAGGACGCATAAGGAAGCCTACGGATCGTTAAATAAACAGCCAAATCGCCACTGGTTACAACCAAGAGCAATATGGTGGAAGACGTTTAATTTATCTCAGGGATGAGACTTGCTCCTTTTTAGGCCTTTTCAGGGAAGATTATTTCACAGTCTAAAAGACTTTGTTGTTAGGGAAAAATGAACAATACTCAAATTTTTGCTAAGGATCATTCTATAACTCTGAGCTGCCATAAGCATGAAAAACTGGTTTCTGAACATAAAAAAAGAAAAAATCTCAAGCCCCATAAATGGTCAGTTGTATGCAGAATAATGGCATCAATTTTTTTGTTGCTGTTGCTTAAAAACTTTAGAATCATATAGTCAATATAGCAATTTAACAATTAAGAGATGGAGTAAGTGTGCTCATCTTTCAAAATCACTTTAAGAGCCAAAATATTCTACATCATCTAGATATTAGTGTTATTCTTCTGTTTTCATAAAGGATTTAGGTGTAGTTCTGCACTGTAAATGGTGCAGAGTAATTCTGATTGGATTTCCTTAGCGAGTTGGGGGCTACGTTAATAAAAGCGAAGGCATGAACTTAGGACATACACAGTTGTAACTTCCCAAATTACCTTAATCTGGAATAAGGATGTCTTTATTTTATTTCATTTAGTGGTTCTTAAAGTTAGGACCAAGAGACCACTACCCAGTGGTGGAAATTCTTTGAGTCACCTTGCATAACCACACAGAACTGACTCATCCATAAATTTTACTGTTTAATGTAATTCTATAGACTACAGTTAAGGAGCCAGTGGTTTAGTTTACAGTATTTTGGAGAAGTTAAACTAACCCAAAAAAGCCAATTGCTCCAGACGGAGTGATCCATCAGTAGAACTACACTGGTATAGGAGGTGTAACTTGCCTGTGTAAACAAGTCCTGAACAGCTCCAGTCCTCCTGAAGCTCAATGGCACTTGTGTTCATAAGTCACTCAGATGCCTCTGAAAACACATGCGTCCATTTTATTTTTGCAACTTCTGAACGCTGTTGAAAGATACAGAGAACTAAAAAATTGTAAAAATATGTGGATGACTACTTTTGCGTCCTGACTGTGTTTTGAACCACCCTACAGCTGGTCTCCTCCTGCTCCTTCTCTGCCGTTGAGCCCTGCGCTGCCACCCAGAAGCACCCAGCAAAGCAGGAGCGAACTCTCTATAGGAGGTGGCTTGAAAAAGCTGGCATAAGAAAAAACTTTTGCTCAAAATATGTCACAAACCAAATATAACCACAATAAAAGTCAACCAGAAAACTCGTCGCTTCCAAGTGAAACACCAACAGGGAGGGTAATGCCACCAGCCACAAACTGCTCCCGTGTTTGTATTCATGTCAGTCAGCGACCAGCAAGAATTGCACTATTCAGTATTTGGAGTACGAAACCACGCAATTCAACCTACTTCTTTTTTTCTAGAGCTGGCTCCCCTGCCTCCCTCCACCCGTCCAGTGATTTGATATATATCATATAGGGAATAAACATAAAATCTCTCAAAGGGGAATCAAGAAGGGCATTTTAAGAACAGATAGTCAATTAAGCATTATCTGCAACTCTTGTGCTTACATCTTTAAAGAAGCACAAAAAACATTCCTTTTAAACAGCAGCTTACTTTTATAGGTGCTAGTTGACAAGTCTCATGCACTACAAAATAGATGTTCTTACAAACTAGAGGATTATTCCTGGAATTGTAAATACAGAAGGGTGTTGGCATCGTGTCTTTAAAGAAAAATACAAAATATACACACAGCACATACATTCTACTGCATAGTTTATATTTAAGCTAGAAAGTCATGGCATATGGTGAAGTCAGTTTTTATACAAAGACATGGAAATGTATACAAAGAAAAATATTGTCAAAAATAATGCAAAGCTAGATATACCAAAAAACTCCAATATGTCTAAAAAAGCTTACTGTACAGTTGCATTAAGTAATAATCTTGCAGACCATTTAAAACTCAACTACCCTTTCTAGATGACAGAAGGTAATAGCGTAACTTCTTCTGCAACATCCACTTCCACCACAGAGCTCAATCTTAGCTAGCTTTTTTTACCTTCTGAATGGACTAAAGTAACAAAAGAAAGTTGACCTTATAAAATAGATACTCTGTTTAAAAAAGATTGTGTAAATAATTAATAAATACATGTATGCGGTTCTTTAAACTTGGTATCAAATAAGATTGTGCTTGCTTTCCATATCTTTGATTTTTTAAAATGCCCATGGAGATGAAGAGCATGCTGGATAAGAATTCCCTATCAATGGCAAATGTTTTATGCTCATTAAATTGAAATAGAATTAGCACAGCTTAGCTGCACTTTGGTGAACTCCTGCTTCCATAAAACTGAGAACTGCAAATAGCTCAAATCGGGTTCCCAGCAATGCGTCCCCCTTGATTGTTGACTGCAATGTCTAAATACGGCATCCACGACTTTGATGTAGAAGTGGTGATCTTGGAGGAAGAGCTACTCAACTGGCTTCGGCTAATTATAACCGTAAGCTTAAGAGGTGTTTTTGTTTCAGAAGAATTAAAAACCTCAGTTGGTTTTCAGCGAAACTAAGAATTTTGCCAGGCGAGCTGAACTCATCTCTCATTCGGTCGCTCATGAACCCTGTTTGCGTTTCTGACTCCACCACCACCAGTGTCTTTACTCTCTGCAATGCCCCTGGGAAGGAATTACCCCAAATGTTACCATTGCTCTACTTCATACCGTCAGCTAGAGCATCTCTGCAGGAGTCAAAAATAGCTGGACTCTCAAATAAGATTTTGAATTTAAAAATTTTAATTATTTGAATTAAAATTATTCTCTTCACATTTTTCTACTTCTGCATTTCATTGTTAAATTCAGATTTGAAATTCTATATCTATCTCTGAGATAATTAATCTGAATTGGTTTGTTAGATGCAATATTTACATTTTTAAATATTATATACCTGTTACTCAAGATTCAAAATACTCCTCCTCTCTGCCCAGACTGTCCAAGACACTTCTCATACGAGTGTCTTGAAGGGCCAGGGAATACGAACGTTACAGCTCCCACTTCACTGAATCTGAACAGAAACAATCCCGAGACTGTGACCCAGTTCACTCGTACGCTGTCGGGACGAGGAACGCGCGTACCTCTGGCTTCTCGGACAGAGCAAGTTTAGCAAACACGCACGCTAGAAACCAAGGTGTTATTTTGAAAGCAACGAAAGACCAATTTGCTTTACCGTTTCTTTTTGTGCATGGTTAAATTATTAGCATATGTAAGCTGAAATGGTAAACCAAATATGAGTTTTATTCTCTTTGACAAACATCTTCTCTAATTAATTTGTTGTGGAAAGCAGAAAAGGTTACCAAGCGCCAAACTCTGCTTTATATTTTAAAGAAAGGCTTGCCATGACTTCATCAAAAGTAATGTAACATGGAAGTTTTTCATCGGCATTTATTTTTTCCATTTTGACAACCTACAGAAAAGAAACAAACTCCTGGATATACATTGTTTATTTTTTTCTAATGGTAATAACATACTGTAAGAGTCACTTCATGCTGAGACTTGCTAGTTATCACCTCTCTTTCTTTTATTCTATAAACAAACCCTGTGATTCAGCAGAAGGCTATTCCCATCAGCCGAAAAGATTAACTAATTAAGAGTTTCCTTTGCTAGTTTTATACCCTCCTTTTCAGGCCATTCAGAAAGGAGAACAAGTTTTCACTGAAGGCACTGAAAGTAAAGGATATATGGTTTTAGCACTAAATAATTCACCTCTGGAAATCTGAAGCCAGGGCTTCAGGAACTTTCACCTTATATTTAACCTGCTTATGCAGATCACAGTTCCAAAGTGTGTGTACGTGGTATTTCCTAAAGCTACAAAGAGCACTGAAAACTGATCATAAGAAAGGCTTTAAGAGGAAATCAACCAAAACCACAGAAGAAACATATTAAATGGCCAAAAAGACAATTGGACAATGAAGAAAGGTGACAACTTCAGCTAAAACGCATCTTCGTTTATCAGCAATATAAAGTCAGCAATTAAAATAGAAAACCAAGATGACAAGTGGCAACAAGGGCAATAGGTAACAAGTAAAATAAACTAGAAGCTGTGGGCAGCAGAACATGGGTGAGGAAAGCTAAAGATAGCAGAAAAATGGTCACTGAGTTGGGGATATACAGTTTTTAAAGTGTAACAGAAAACACAGAAATCTTAGCAATCCTGTAAGACCACAATGAGATGAAGATGGTGAAGTGGAAAATATAAAGTAGAAAACATAGAAGTCTTCACAGTTCTTATTTCAAAGGAGGATTTTGACAAACTTACCAAAGAACCACCATGAAGCACTTAACAGTTTGGTAGTGACGAGCTGAAGTGAAATTAAAAAAACGATTTAGAGCAGGTTCGTTCTCCTAAGCTAACAGCCTCCTGGGACACCAGCAGTGCTGATGTCCATCCTTAGCAGGTCTCTGGGCACGTCCAGAAACGAGCCCTCATCTCGATTTCTGCCAGTATTCAAAAGCAGATGCAAGTAACAGTATAGCGAGAAGATGTTGGTAATAATATTCAGGTTAAATTAGGAAAGCTAACATGGGATTCAGCTCATTTTAGCAACTGGGAGGGGTATGTGCATACTGGTGCCGGTCGGTTGGTTTTGTGCAGAACAGATGTTCTTAAACACCAGCGGCTGGTCGAGGAGTCGGGAGGCTGGGGAGGGTTAACCCAGGAGCGGCGGCTGGTGGAGAAGCAAGGGCAGAGAGAAGTGACCCCAGCGTGGAGGAGCACAGACCCAGGGTCTGCAGGACTGGTGCTGGACCCAGCGCTGGGCAACAGCTTAAGAATCCTGAAGTTAGTAACAATAATTGAAAAACCATCCCTGATGATAAAGATGACACAGAAATGCGTCCTTTACCTTGGGAAGACAAAGATCTGGTGGTGAAGCTGAAGTCAGACAACTCAAATGAGAATCCATGGACACGTTTCTTACCACAAGGGTGATTAATCTCTGGGAAATGTTAGGGAAGGAGGGGTTGATTCTCCATCTGACATTTTTAATCCCCAATTCAGTGCCTTTCTTGAGCAAAGCCTCAGTCGAACTCTAGTTTTGGACTAGAAAAATCAATAATTGAGAAAAACTCAACGGATGGAGAGGATGTACAGCCCAAGACCCCTCTGGCCTTAAATTCTATAGGGAAAAAAAAGAAAGAAAAACAACCACCCCAAAAATACCCTCAGAGCAGCCTCATCAAGTCAAAAACAACTGTTACACTGAAAACACGCTCTCTTGCACTCGGAGTACTTCTTTTCTCTGCACTTGCTTAGCAATAAAGTACCACTGGATAAAAATGCAGGTTCTGGAGTGTTTACCTGCTTTCTGAAGGACAAAGTAAGACTTTTTAAATGTTTGTTTTGAAGCACGATTTACAGCGAGGATTTGGGCTGAAACTGCATCCGTACACTGAAGAGGGGATAAAAGGCCCAGCGGGGAAGAAAGCAATAAAAATATCATTGTAATATCCCTAACTCAATAATCCGCTCTCTCCGTAAGGGAGTGGGGCTTGGGCAGAGGGAGCACAAAGCGCGTTTCCCTGACGCGGGCGCAGGTTGCACGCCAAAGCTCGTTAGAAAAACGAGGCAACACAATACGCACAGCTACCTCGCCACAGGTTTTTTGCCTTGCTCAGAAGACCCTGCTCAGCCCAGACGTTCTCCTGCCCGCATCCCCGCGGGAACCCGCACAAGCCCCTCCTGGCGGGGCTGGCACCCCGCAGCACCCCGCGG
>NW_009217678.1:0-7051 GCF_000690835.1 Fulmarus glacialis
GGCCCCCACCCCGAGGAAACGCCCGGTGGAAATGAGCCCTTCCCCGCCTGGCTGCCCTGCCCTGCGCACGAATGCCGGCTACTCTGGGGGGGCTGGGCACCCCCCGGTGGGAATGGGGCAGGCAGCCCGCGGGGCAGGCAGCCCGCAGCGTCTGCACGCACTCCCAGGTGAGTGCCGGGTGAGACCCCTGCAGGGTCTGGGAATGCTGGGCAGCCTCTGGGCTACAAGGTTACTCGCTGGCCCTGAACATGCCCAGGTCTGTGCGTAGCTGTCAGGTTTCACACAGAAGGCAGGGAAATACAGAATGACCCTCCAGTATGGATAAGATAGGAAGCAGAAGTTTCTGAGTAAGGAAGCTGACTGTATTTTTTATTTCTACTGTAAACAGCTCGTATACTTTCTTTGTAAAGAAACGGGTCAATGCCAAAGAGGGATATCATTCACCTGCATTCTTCCGCAGTGGAAAAGTCCCAGCACAGTCCTGTGTATTTGCTAACCACCCAGGCTAAAATTCTCAACAGAGCTCCTGGTTTAAACACTCTCTGTAATAGTAAATAGATCTCTCTGCAATTCAAATACCAAGAGAAACCATTTCCTGAAAGGATGATGAAAGTGTAGTTGCCGTTGCAATATTTTAATATCTTCGTATAGCTTAATATCTTTAATACTACCTAACTTTCAAAGCATTAGGAGTCCATAATTTGAAGGGTGTTTCCTAAGAAGTCTTTTCTTTTTTCCAGAAATGGCTTGATTCTCTTTTCTCTTTTTATGTATTTTTCATGTTACCAAATAATGCTAGACAAAGAGAAAACGGAATGAAACCCATCTCTATGGTTAGGTTTTAAAAAGATTCAACTTCTGGAGGATTTTCTACAAAGCAGTGGACCTAGAATACTGCTTTCAACCTTCTCTGACTGTGGAACCCCAAACATTTTACAGCAGAGCTACTGACCCTTTTAGGATATTGCATACATGAATTGCTGTGAAATGTACATACACTTGTCTTTCTGAGTCATCTTTACTGTTAAAGTCAAACTGAACTGTCTTGAACTTTCCCAGTGTTATTGAAATAGTTTCCTTTTTATCCAAATAATGTTCCACTGCGAGTTTTGCAGTGCCAAGCTAGCCAAATGAATACTAGAGCTGACACCTTTAGCACAAAACTCAGAAACAGTCACAGGAATTGCTGTAACATTGCAGTAACCTGGAATTATTCCTCTGAAGTGCTAAACTGTTACTCAGTGCCAGTGTAGGAAGTATCAGACATTATTGTTTTGGTATATCTAGAACACTGATTTCTCCTTGAAAGAAAGCAGGACAGGGAAGTTTTAGTACATATGACATTTTGCTTGCTTCAGAATAAATATAATTATTTAATGGATGGACAACACTTCTTTGAGATGTTTATGCTTTCTTTGAGGCCAAGAAGAATCTTGTCCTCTCCTAGCCTCCTTGGGTTTCCAGTTGTGTCACAAGTATGCTTCCCATCTGGTCATCTGTAAGAAAATCAATTACACACCAAGTCAGAAAAACAGTAATTTAATAATTGATAACTGGGTAAGCTATTTAATGGATGAGCTCTGAGTCTCACTGACTCTTTGCCATCTGCCTAGGCCTTTTGATTTACAGTGATGATGTGTTTGACTGCTTGTAAGGGTCATATCTGTGTGTTGCTGCCACCACATTTTTTCAGTCCTACTAAAGAAAACAGTTTTTATTCTGTCCACCAGAAATCTACAAATTAAAGCAATGGCTAGTCTGATGGAAGACAGTGTTACATCTCTTGCCTGTGCTAGATATGCTAGTCTGTAATGTGAAGAACTACATCCTCAGCTGGTGAAAACTGCAAGAGACTTTAATCAGGCTATGTAGCTGTCCTTATGAAGTTTAAAATGAGATTAATTTCCCTTGAATTTTGTATCAACAATTTCAATAAATGCCCTAGAGTTAGATGAATCATGGGAGAGAATAAAGCACAATAACAAGAAAAACTGACATATAAAAAAACCCCAACCCTCAACCTGAAGCCAAAATAAAATGAAACTTCAAAACCACAAGTCTAACCTTCTTATAAGAAGCAAAATTTTTTTTTTTTTTTTCCCCCAGTGCATTTCTGTTTGTGAATGCTCACTGAGGAAGCTCTGTGACTAGCACTTTGGTTAGAGGATGTTCAACAGCAGTTCTCAGCAAGTAGACAATTCTGAAGAGTTGTTACTGGTTGATATGGAGTAGACACATCACTCATAGGACATCTCTCCTTTTTGATTTTAGGGAAATAACAAGTGGAGTACAGTTCCTGGGGAAAATATCAGGAGTGTTCTGCAGTATTTCCTCAACATGTGTTCTCTCTTTTTGCTTGTTTACCAGAAAACTTAGTCATCTGAACAGCACTGGAAGTGGAATAAGATAAGATGCCTCCTGCACCGCACCATGCCACTGGAAAAGTAAAATGGCAGTGAAATATCAGTCATCAAGATCCTCACAACAAGACAGCTTATTATTTTACTGTTCTATCACATGCTGCTGGTGTGGAAAGCCTTGAAGAAAAAGACAGGGTCTTGACTGACAACTGTATTTCTCTGATGCAAGGAATACTAGGCCACAAATGCAGAAGAGGAAATGTTTCTGACTCCACTGGGGACAAGACAGAGGTTTCTTAGGGTCCAGTTTAGAACTGTAGGATGAGCTTCCCTGCAACTTTTTCACAACTTTGTTGCCTTCTGTGTCAGGCCCGTCTCTTTGGCGTTGCCTTCCTGGTGTCAACATTCAATAAATATAAAAACAAGGAAGATTTTCAGAGCAAACCACTTCAGTGTACACAGTTCTTCCTCAAGTGTAAAAAGCCCAAAACTCCTTAAGATGAATTAATTGATACAAGTACATCGCATACACTTCTAAATGGTGCTCAGATCTCATATCAAGTGTGTCACACAGAAACTAACTCAGAATAGTGCAGAACTCTCCCGATTACAGTGCAGGAGTGGAGTACTTGTTAGCTCACAGGAGTTGCTAAGCATCTCATTCAAAACACTGGCTCTGCAGGCTCCTAAAAAATGCCATTCTTCCAAGGGTCAGTGCTATGCAGGTTAGGAGGAAAGTCAGAGAAATACAGTAATAAGCCCAGGCTATTCAACCGCAGCAACTCCTTTCTCTACGGTGCTTACAGCCCCCTGGAGCCAATATTATACTCTAGATTTAGCAACTGAAACCCCAGTCAAGGGCCAAAATGCCAGTCCCACTTCCTCTTGCACTGCCTAATTACAGTTTAGACTACCATTCTTTCCTAATCTCTTTACCAGCACCACCTAGCAGCTAGACTATTTGCAGAAAGGTTAAGATGGATCCATGTCCAAATCTGAATGGAAGTTGCCAAGACTTCTCTCTCATCATGTGCAGTCCTCCTTCACAGAGGACTGCTACAAAGTCATTTGGCTGAATGTTGTGCCACCTTTGTTACAAATACATAGAAATAGCACATTAGTATTTTCTGCAGAAGATGCTCTCTCTCAGGGTAGACCTATACCTGACTTCTGAATAAAAGACTTGAAGCTCAGGAAGGGAGATTAGTCATAATGAGCCTTGTGAACTTGAATGCTCTGCATTTTTTTCTGCCAAAACAAGTAACGTTACCAGACTCTTACTTGTACTCACTTCTAGTATAGAGAGAGTCTTTGCTTTTATCAGCAGAAGAGGCACATAGAGTTATTAGGGTCAGAATTAGCTTCTGGGAAATTATTAGCTCTGTGCCTTGCACTGGTGCATGAAAGCTAGTTAGTCCTGCCAGAGAAAGTACCCACTACTTGTTACAAGCTCGCCTTTAATTGCATGATATTAAATCTATCCTTGGGAAATTCAAGCTCTTGACATAGCTGTAGATATTGTTTTAACCAGCCACACAGAGTCATAATCCGACAGGAAGTGTTCTATCAAATATGCTGTACTTTTAATAGAATGAGCTAGTAATAAGGTGTAAAAATGATGGGCTGCATCAGAAGTACCTCACCTGACGTGATCTGAGGGTTTGGCCTGATCGTTTCTGAAGTACTTTCTGTGTTTTCTTTTTATTGTAATCTAACAGAACATATTGGAATATGAAGGAGCCGTAACTTGGAAGACACAGTTTTTCCTGTGATGCAAACTAATGGTAATACTTTGTTACTTACTCGACTCAGCACATTAACAGCCCATTAAATGCAGTTCACTGATGGGCGTGGCTTGTTCTTTTATTGCTGCAAATTCCAATGAATTGTGCCCCTCCAGATGAGAGAACTGCCATCTTTGGATCCCTGAGAGTCGATAGAAAGAGGTACCCATAGTGGGCCTTCTTTGATGTCTGTTGCCTAACCCTGTGGGTTAGGCAGCTGGGTAGTATGTCATGTTTCACCCAATTGCTGTGATCCTCAAAGTGGTGTGATTGCTACATACCTGTTGCGTTCTCAGTGCATTTGAGCCGAGATCCAATCTAGTCATGCAACACTGGAAATGACTGAATCAGTTCATTTCAAGTTTAAGAAATCAATAGTCTTTTGTGAGAAATTTCTTCAAAAGCCAAGATGGATATTGGTATCTCTCTGGAAAGGAAATGAATTCTCATCTTTTTATATCTTTTCCAAAGATGGGCTAGGAGAATGCTGGTTTCTCCCGTGAATAAGGAGCCAATAGTGAATTAAAAATATTTTTTCCAAAAGCAATGCACCAGAAGTTCTAATATTAGAGGGAGGATTGGAAACAGGGAGCTTAGACCTGCCTCTGCCACTAATTTACTGTAGGGCACCGGGCAAGTTTTTGCCTTTTCTCTGCCTTAGCCTGAAGTTAGGACAAAGTTTCTGGATTACTCCATGGGCTTGGAGTTTACATATTCATCAGCATCTCACGTGCTCAACCAAGATTCAGCCCAATCTGCATTCTCTACCTGTTTCAGTGAATGAAGTCTGTCTCCTTGCAGACAAATTTACTGTTAAATACTTGATCTGGACAACATGACTTAAGCTGCCCTACATGCCATTACTGAGTAGCCCGACACAATCAACCACAGGTGGCCAACCACAGACCCTGCTGTCTTAAGCTGAGGCCTCTGAAAAATTTGAAACACTATGTAAGTGCAAGTATGGTGAACACATTGCCATTCATCTCTCTGCCATGGATTTCCTTTCTGTGGCATGAGAATAATGAAACTAACACATTTACTTTAATGCACAGGGTAGTCTGAAGACTTTCCTAACTCCATTTTATTTATTAAAATATCCCTGAACCTAGAAGAGCACTATACAACTTCTGTTTTTTCTCTTTTAATCATTTACTATTTCTTGCAGTTGCTTTTATCCTCTGAAGTGGTCTATTCAATTCCCACAGGATTCCTGACTGGGGAAATGCTATCAGTGCACATTCAAATAAAATAAAATTTGTTGTAGGTGTGTTAAAAAAATATTGGCTTAGCTCTCTAGAGAGCAAATCCGGGCTTGAAGCAGAGTGTCAATAATAATTTGTAAGTGAATAAAGGGTTGAAATATGCATACTGATGCTCTTGGGGTTGTAGAGCACAGACTTCTTAATTCTCAGGGTGGCTTTTTGGAAACTAAAAGCTCAGTTAATTTCCTTCTTGTGGATAACTATAAAAGATGCACTGCTGAAAGGTGCCAAGATTTCATGGCATTGACATTGTTCTTCACCAGTTCGTGCCTTTTGTGCTGGATACTCATCTCACTGAATGCAATCTTTTTCACAACACATAAGGACAAGACTATGATGATTTAGAAGCACCTGTCTGGGTGAGTTCTGATTAACCTTAAGAAAATTCAGTACCTAAATATTCCAGCATCAATGGAGTTGGTCAGGTGCTGTCAGAGCTGTGTCACACATGCTTCACATCGGGGAAGCAGACAAATTGTGATGGCCCGCATTCAGTTGGAGACACTTGCAGAGCACATGTCCCAAATTTTGAATGCTAACTAGGTATTTTAAAAGAGAGAAGGAGAAGAGTCTTCCTGCTTTCTCCATGTCTTTGGTGCTTTTTCTCTGCTAACAAAGGCCCTTGGGAACCTTGAGTGTTGGCAACCAGCTTGGAAAAATCCACCTGGATTGCAAGAGTCTCTTTTCTGCCTTTTCTTTTTTTTTCACCTTCTTGTTATTTTTCCAAAGCTTGGCAGACAGTGGAGACATGTCATTAAAGTTAATTGTGATTGCTCAGTGACGCAACAGCCCCCCCACTGACATGGCTTCAGGATGCCTCTGGCTCACACACGGCTGCTGCCTTCGAGCACTAGTGGGCACGCTTCAGAGTGACAAGTCTAAAGAAACACTCTTCTCTTCAAGTCACCACAGCCCCATGCCTGCCTCCTCTAGTGTCCGGCCACTGGCACTGTTTGCCTTTGAGCCCAGGAGAGTGTCTCCCGCTTCTCTGTCTGTTCACAGAGGGAGGTGGGCAATCTCACCTTGTCCCCCAGGAGTCAGGCCATGTTGTCAGCACCTGAAAAAGGTAGAAGGCTAAGGTGCTGGTCTGGCATTGAGGAAAATAATGGCTGTGTAAGCCAAGCCACAGTACACTACAACAGCATTAGGAACCAGGTGAGTTCAGTTTTCTCGAGGTTTTTAATGCCTACCTTTCATGGCTGGCTGTGACAGACCCATGGTAGAGCCTCTGGTACTAATCAATACTTCAGCTGCAAGTTTTCTTCCCCGAGGCAGAGGAGGAGACTGACAACACTTTGATATACGATCGAAGATAATCCTGTCACATCCCACAGTTATATACCAAATCCAAAGCTGACTTCTGCCCTTTTTCCAATCCAGAACTTACTGGGAATTTTGCTCCATTGTGCCTCTTTGACACATCATGATTTCAGAAGTATCTGAATAACCTGTCTTAGTTTCTGGTGACAAAAAAGCATTTCTAAATAACCTTCAAAATATCTAATTTTGCATCATTATGGGTTGGTGTAGTGGCTACTCAGTGGACTGCAATACAATCAATGTAAACAGAGGCAGCGCTTCAACGGTGCTTTGCCCTGCTGATAGCAAGTGCATCTAGAGCTCAATGGTAGCGATGATGAGG
>NW_009217679.1:0-14895 GCF_000690835.1 Fulmarus glacialis
GCTCCCATCCATGGAGCTCAGGAAGGTGCAGCTCCCATCCAGCTTGGAGAACCGTGCTCTGGTAAGGCCACAGCACCAGCCGCGCAGCACAAGACGCTGCACCCCGACAAGAGGAGGATGCACCACAGACACCATCGCTCCTCCTGCCAGCCCACCAGGAAGGTGAACACAGCAAAGGAAAACCCCAAACAACTGCTGAGACCCAGAGGACAGAGAAGAGCTGTCTAATGTCATTATCACCTGCCAGTGAGAACACCAGAGACACGTTTGACAGCCGGCATCCCTCGTTCTCTGCATCACACGCACAGAGTCCTGGGCGGACAACATGGGAACATGGGCCTGAGAGTAGACAACTGAAATCTGTGAGAGGATGTGTGTGAGTGGGTGAAAAGCAACTTAAGCAGTAATGTAAATAAACCCTTCCACAAGATATAGCACAGAATTTTGGTACTCGGCAGGATCCACTTGTCCCACACAATTCCTTCCCTCACCTGCTTTTCCACTGACCCCCAGCCCTTCGTCACTCCCTGTGCAAATAGTTCTCTGCATCTTCAGAGAAGGAGGAGAGGCAGAGGAGGGACGTTATCAGTGGGCGTAGAGGAATAGGGAAGAGAGCTCTTCAGTGATGTACGCGCTCAGAGCCACATGACTGTGGTTTTGTAATAACCATTACTTCTATATTAGCTTCATAGTCCAAGAGGAAAAAGAAAGCATTGAAGCAGCTGCTTTAAGTGCTGGCACTAAATACACCTTCAGCTGTGCCTAACTATTCAGTTAACATGCATCATTTGAGCCTTTAAATTTGGAATCCACCTCATACTACATTTCCAGCTAAGACTAAAATTGGGTGTTTTTCTGAGCATTTCATGATTAAAAAAACTAAGCAAGCAAACAATTCTGGTATATATGAACACTCCCCATAAACAAGTGGAGAAACAATTTAACATAAGCCTGAAGCATGCATTCATTTTTGGTATTTATTTTCCTATCACAGGAAACTACTGATTCATGTATCTTAGAAACACATTAAAAACCCCAGCAGCCTTCATATGGGTGCCAAGAGAGAAACATGGGGTGAAAGAGGTAAGGAAGGAAGAATATCTACTTCTGATTTTTGCTGGGTTCAGCACTATACCCCCAAAAGAGAGGACAATCTGTCATTTGTGAAAAATTACTAACTTCCCCTACTGATTGTTCTATAAATAGAGCCCTGTTTAAAAAGCGCCTGTCAATGGGAAGACAAGCAAAAGTTGCACCACAGTGAGTGCTCATTACCTACACAACAGCTGTGAAAGCCTGACTCAGATCCAGATCACGCAAAACTACTTTAAATAAAAGAAAAACACACACCACCCTCCTCTCAGTAAACCAGAGTTGAAAAGCTTGGGGGGAAAAAAAAACCAAACCCACGACTGCAGGCAAGAACAGTGTCTTCTGTTTTCTGATGAAAAAATACATCCCACAATGTCAAATCCCCTCAGGAATTACCCTTTGCCAAGTTCCACATCCCCCTGTACATCTGAAGCGTGGGCACTGCAGCCTCCAGCCACGCCATCAATGACACTGTCCCAATGTCCTGCAGTTGTGGTGACAACACCCATGATGTGTAGGGACAAAGACAACAAGAGTATTTTCCTCATGAACAAGAAACACAGACAGACACATAGAAATCACAGTAAACATCTTTATTATAAAAATGCTTAGGTGTCCAAAAGTTTCTGGAGTCCTACAGGACCTCCCTTTGTTTCAGGTACTTTTTTCATTTCATAATGCATACTAGAATTACTTTGTTACATACAGGACAGTGTTTGGTTTTTTTTTTAAAGTTCTCTCAAAATTCTTTCTATGTTCCAGTTTAAAATGTGAGGAGTCATAGGAAAAAAAAAAACCATCAGACAAGGCATTTAGCATTCTAATTCTCCTTGAAAACAACTTCTAAAAGCCATGTCAGCAGCTCAGTGTACACACGATTAAAGCACACAGGAACTAAAGTTTCAAAAGACAAAGCACTTTAGAAAGAGCAAAAGAAATATCCTTTCTTTATAGCACAGTGCAATTTAAAATGAGCATGTGCCTGAATTGGCAAGCAATACTCACAAAGATACAACACAATTTGTTCTCGGATAAAAAACTTGACTGACAGGAATGCAATGACCCCTAGAAACACTGTGTGAAAAAGATTACAGAATTGACTGTCAAGGACAAATGCTTAATTTATACTAAAAATGGGAATTACTGGCTGCACATGCAAAATGAGGTAATCAGAACTGTCATTGGCTGGTTTGCATGTGCAGAAGACTCATTACTTATGTGCAGGCAGAAACACTTTATACCTGAAAACTCTGCCATTGACATTTAGATGCTTTCTTTGGAAAACATGAGCCTACTTACAAACTGTATTTACTCTCAAAGCCATTTTTATACTTCCCCAACATTCTGAATACAGCTTCACATCAGGAATTACAGAAAGCCACATAAGTTTTTTAAAAGATTTATGCTTAATAAAATAGCATCAGCAATTCCTCAGTAGAAGCAGATGCATGAAATAATAACATTCCAGATGAGGCATCTTCCTTGCCACCTTCCTTAACACCCAATTTAGGGGAAAAGCATAGAGTGCTCCTCAAGCAAAGGCCACCCAGCAGTGCACCTGAAGCATCCTCACAAAGGGTGAAACGACTTTGGTGTGTTCCACACACGTTCTGTAGCAGGCAGGTGCCCGCCCGGCACAAGCTTGCCGGGGCAGCGTCCAAAGGCTGAACAGGAACAATCATTTCTGGATCGCAGCCACCCTGGGATCCCTCAGCCAGGGCTGAGTTCACATGCTACCTATGTTCTGGCAATTAGCATCCTTAATTAGCTGACATTTATCTTTACATTACGGTTAGTAATATATTTAAAAGGAAGGCATCTAAAGAACTATTTCGTAAGTGAAAGTGTGCTGGAAAACTACCTAGCCACAAACTGTAGAAGCAGAGGCTGGTGTTTTACTGTGTACACTGGTTATGCTGGGATTAAGTCTTTTTGGTTTTGGTTAAACATTAAATTCTACCATCAGGATTTGTTCCTCTTACTACTTTCAGGTACTTTAAAAGAGTTCCCTTTCAGGGATATGGTATACATTAAACAGAAAAATGAAAAGTAAAATAAGTGTTTGTTATAGACAGGAAGAGCAGAGGGTTGTTGTGAAAAAATATCTCATCATCTTTTTCTTTTTTTTTAATTAAAAAAATCAGGTCACTACAGCTGTAAAGAGCAATCAGTCTAAACTGCATATTTACTTACATTTTCTTGGAATGGCACCAGTGAGCCTAGATATGCAAACTAGTCTGTTCTGCTTTGGAGTCCAAACCTCAAGCAATGCTTACGCACAGCAGCATCCCTACCTACAGCAGACTCCTCTGTATGATCTGGTTAGAGGATGCAATTGCTGAATTGGATCTTCTAACCAGCACAGGATTAGGGAAAAGACGGATCAAACTGATTCTTCAGCTGTGCACACAATTTAAAAACAAAACCAAAAACAACCAACCCAACCCCACCAGCACAAACAAGATACCTAACAAGGCACCGAAGAGGTTTAATCTTCTTGAATGCAAAGCTGATTTATTAGGCCCTGACTGGCTCTTTTACGTATTCATATGCACAGCAAATAAGAAACATAAAATCTGTTTGGTACCCGGAAGGTATTAATCTTCATTCACATCCAAGTTTACAAAACAGACTGAGGTAAAAGGCATAGCCTTCAAAGTTACCAAACAGAACTGGTGAGCACGTACGTGTGTGTAAACACAACTGCTGCAAGGATTTGGCATCAATCCGATACTACAAAGCAATTTCTTTTATAATGCACTTCACACTGACATTTGAGTAATGTCAGTTCTTATAATGGATCTGACAGACAGATATCTGATTTGAGGCAGAAAGGCCTCTCTCCTTTTCAAGAATTTTGTAGCATTTCCCCTTTGCTTTCATCAAGTACAAAGGGAGAAGAGAAGTCTTTGTTCTTCATGTACGCCTCCAGACCCTGAGAATGTATGAAAATAGTACCATTAGGTCGTAAATGCATCAGACTGGTTACCTGCACTATTTTTAAGTCTGTGTAATGTCCTCAAAGAATGACTGACTACCCGAAGTTAAAAAGTCATGGGAAGGACAGACAACAGCAACAGTTTCCCCAGCGACCGAGATGAAAAGCCTGGGGTTTACGAAGGAGAAGCACCAATGAACCGTAAAACAATGGATCTCAGAAACAAGCTTCCTGGGGAGGGGCAAGCATGGGAAGGTGTGTCCTTAACTCACATTAGAATAAACCTAACATAGAAAAGTCAACTTAAATTGCCTTGTTTTCATTTTGTTCTTACAACACATTGACTGTGATAAGTTCGCTACCTGCACGCAGAAACCTAGCAAAGATGTAAAGTTTTATGAACGCCCTTCCCCACAGTGCCCACATATCCTCCTGCAACCCGCTATTTCTCACCCTGTCTGTACAACACAGGGAAGCTCCTCTTCTCACTACTAAATGGAAGCAGCTTTCCCAAGACCAATTATTTTCAGAGGGACAAACTTGAGAAATCTGTTCTAAGACGTGGTTTCTCTAAAGGCAATGCACATATCACACTTCTCATTCAGTATTCACTCACTGTGGGAGACAGGCACAAATTAGCACACAACCGAATACAGCGACCCCATGGCTTTTGTAATTTGAATATTCTGCACTTTTCATTCAGAAGATCTCAAAGTACTTGTGAGTCTAAATGAAACTGTGCAGCCTTGTTGCAGATCTCATTTTACAGAGAGTGAACAAACTGCTGAAGAGTAAACCACAGTGGAACCACAAATGTAACACAGAGCCCAAGTCCTAGTTCCCTTAATCCTACCATTTCTCAGCAAGCCTAAGCTAAAGAAATCCCCTGTGTTTGGAAGGAAATCAGATGCATACCTGCACACTCTTAAAAATACCTCCATAGATAGTTGTTCTCACCTCTCCAAAGTAAGACACTAACGGAGAAATCTCACACACAGCCGGAGGATCTTCAGTTCCTGAGAGACTAAAGAAGAGAACACAAGAGGATTAACTTCTTGCTATGCTTAAAAACCAGTGCATCTTCTTCGAAAGATCGTCAAGAACAGGATATCCAGAAGGATAAGACATTTGTTATGTTCACATGCAGCAGACATTATTCGAACACAAAGTGTGAAAATAAAAGGGGATTAGCAGGTCCCAAATATTTCTCATCAAAACAAGAAGATCGCTTTTATAGAGGGGCTTTTCAAGCAAAAAGAACAGCTTATGGCTTTATTAAACTACGAGTTGATGAAGTAATAGCCCCACTGAGTAAAAGCAGCTTCCCATTCACCGTGATGCAGGAAGTATCTGAATTGGTAATTGCTATAATAGCTGATCCTTAAGCCCACCTAAGAATCTTGCTGGGCTTTAAGCACTAGGGCCATATTCAGAAAAGCTGGTGAGGACTACAAATAACAATTCCTTGGGCTGGCTAAATCTAGAATGATGGAAAATGTTGCCCCTGCCTAATGAGTTACTACAGGAGGAGTCAACTCACAACCTCAAAAGCAGGAATCTCTGCCAGAGATAAAGCCGAGAGCACTATGCATTACTGTCTAGAGCACTCACAATCACTAATGGAGCAGGAGCTGTAATAGACATTACTCTACATGTTCAGAAAAGACCAGCTGAACGAAAATCATGCTGAGTCACCCTGTGATCAAACCAACGCCTGGTTTTGTAGAGCACAGTACATGCCATTAGCTAGCTGGCATGGTTGGGCAGCCACAGGCAGAGAAGCTGCGGAGAAGGTCAGAGAGGTTCGTACCTGAGTTTTTCTGGTATCCTGCAACCATTTTCATCCAGAAATCTGGCCCCAGCCTTGAGAGCCCAGCGGTAATGCTGGGCCAGGAGGGCTTGCCGAGCAGTGGTAGGAGTGTCTTTGTCAGCTGTGTCTGCATTTTTTAGTGGTGAGAACTCCTCTTCTCTCAAAACTTCAAATGCCACAAAATTCCTACCAGCAAAGGGGAGAAAACAATGATAATGAAAAACAAAGCTAGCCCTCAGCCTGTTGATATAACAACAACTTTCCTGGGGAAAGGCTCATATGTATTTTAGGGATCAGCAATGTATGCAGCCTAGTGCAGTCAAGCTAAGGAAAGCCCACCTCCCATCTGAAGAGCAAAGAAGTACCAGGACTGTATGATAGAAAAAGACAACAAGAAGCCCAGTCTCCTTGGGAACAAAACAGCAGCTTCACGACCCCTCAGAGCTGTGCACAGGTGACAGGAAAAGCAAAGTTCTGGAGAGATCCCACAGAAGCCTCTACAGGCACTAGAAGGCTCATGGACAAAAAGTCCCAGCTAAGAGCACGGCAGGATGGAGAGAGCAGCGATGCCTGAAGCTCGGACACAGCACCGAGCTGTGCGGCTCACTTCAGAGCACCACACCCCTGCTCCAAGAAATGGCCACTCCACTTGGGAGTCCGTAGGCAAGGATCAACTGAGGACACCAGTTCCCAGGGTTGAATAAGCAATATGGGAGGATTCACAGTTGACTGTTAAGTACAGCTGTTTACCAGAAATGGGAATGCAAATTAAAAAATTCCACAGCAGCATCTGTGTGTTTCTGCATTTCATGTGTGAAGAGCAGCTGCCAAGCTGGTTCTGCAGTATTATTAAAAAAGCACAAGGAATCACTGCTTGCAAATGAGTCCTTTCAAAGCTCAGAACTCTGCATCATCACACTGGTTTTGCCTTTGGTATGATACTTCCTGACATACTACGCATGTCAGGAAACGGAGACCGGTTCAAACATTGAGCTCTCTATCCTAAAGTAAACCCTCCAAAAATAAAAATACTATCCCCAAACGAAGATAATTCAGTTTGCCTGAGGTCTCTTTTTGCCATTTATTTAAGGCTGAAACAGAATCTTTGCTGAATTCGAGACCTCAGAAAATAGGTTTTATAAGAACACTTACGCTAAATTCCTAAATTATTAAAATCCCACATTCCGTAAACCCAAAGTACCCCTGACTGTGCTAACACTATGGCACAGCGCTCTCAGCTATGTTTTAGAGCTTGGCAAGTCAACACTGACAGTTCCCACAGCAACAGTAACTTGGCCCCACGGTGCTTAAGCAACCTGTTTTCCGAGCGCAAAGGGTGTGAGCTGAGCCCTGGCATAACACGCACCAAAAACGTAACCAGAGCTGCAGTTGCCATGGAAGCCACAATCCTGAAAGACCCGATTTTTGCGAGTCCAACATAGGCTTGTATTAAATATTGGCTTTGCACCGGATTTCCTTTTTTGTCTTTCTGTCACAGGGCTGGCAGAGGCCGGGCCAGCCAACACATCCTCGGTGGAACAAACAGTTCTGGGAGCACGGTCAGAGCAAGCCTGGCTGCTGCCGAGCACCCTGTGACCGCACCTCTCGGAGCCTGCGGCGTTACTGTTGTGGAACTTGGTGTAGATCCAACAGCCTTTCTAACAAGCCACCCACAAACCACACGCTCCCTGGCAAGGCCTGTTACAACCTACAGTCATTCACACAAACATTGAGAAAGGGAGGAAAAAAACAAAATCATGTCTGCCACTAACTTAGAGAACTGGAACACATCAAACACAAACTTCTCCAGCTTTATCCCGTTCGGTTTTAGCGGTTTTACCAGATTTCCCTCCTCGTCAATGTAGGGCACCTTCTTTATGGCTACGTGATGCCTCAGCTGCGGCTCATATTTTCTGCAAAAGGACAAGAAACAAGTTCATTTACTTCATGCCCACTTTGAAAAAGTAGTACACTTCTGGGAAGCAGATGGCTTATTACTGCTCTGGGTCATCTCTCAGGTGTTGTGGGTGTTGCTTTCTCCAAATTGATCCAAGTCTCATCCAGGAAACACTTCACTGAGCAGAGCAGCCCAGCCAGCGGCACTCCCTGCACCAGTGGGACATAACAGGGTAAAGCAAGAGGAGAGGGAGGACCTAGTGTCGAGCTGAAATTGCAGGCAGAGATAAAAAAAGGTAACCCAAATTGTTATCTGACCCTGGTGACAATGGAGCAGAGCAGATCCCTCACAGAAGGGTGGATCAAGCTCTTCAGGAAGGTCGTATGGCTGCTCATTGAATGCCCAGCATCACATCCCCATCTCTCAACACCAAGATGCAGAGTCCCCCCCCAGCCTCACCCTCTCCCCCAACTTCTGTTGCCCCAAGGGATGGCATGGGTGACATTCCCATTGAAAATCCTCAGTGTGGGGCTGCATCACTGCCATCTGCAGCAGTGATACAGTGTGGGGCTGTATCACATCACTGACCACGCTGCGGCCCACGTGGCTGCTCACCCTTGTAGGCCCAGGAAGGTCATGGACTCGTATATCTCGGTCGATTTAGCTACAGCAAAGCATGCAACCTCTTCATTGGGTAAGGGCTGAAGAGTACGCTACGGCTGTCAGAAAGTGGACACAGCTGTTTTGAACAGTTTGGAGGAGAGAGGAGGTGAAGAGCAGAGCAAGAGGTACCCATAACTGAAACAACAGAATGGGAACTGGGAACACCCATTCTTGGAGGCATTTAGCTGGGCTGCACAGCTGCCTAGCACGTCTGCTGGAACTTACTGGGCCACCATCTGCAGGAACTCAACTGTGAAGAAATGGTTGCAGATATTGCCAGTGCTGTACATCAGTCCCCCATCAGGGCTTTGCTGCTGCGCAGTCTCCAGGCTGATCTCACTATACTCCACCACCTGGTAGACCCCATCCACACAGCACACCACCCCAACAGGCTCTGTGGGGTAGGCCTTCTCCACCACCTGCAGCCACAGGACAGAGGGCTATGACAAGGAGGAAGAAAACCCCAGCACCATTCCAACTCCCACATACAAACGATCCTACAGGACTGTTGCACACTGATCCTCCAGCACCTCAGGAGCACGGGCAGGGCAGTCCTAGGTGTACGGATAGCCTGGAGGCACATTTTGCCCAACAACTGGGCGTAAAACCCAGTACTCGACCACTTAATTGCAAGTTGCTCAGAAGACAAACCAGTTAAAAGAAATCGGCATACCATGGGGCACTTTTCTTAGCCAGGACCGGGACCTGGCATTAAGTGAGCAGGGCAGGGCAGTCCTAGGTGTACGGAGTAGCCTGGAGGCACATTTTGCCCAACAACTGGGCGTAAAACCCAGTACTCGACCACTTAATTGCAAGTTGCTCAGAAGACAAACCAGTTAAAAGAAATCGGCATACCATGGGGCACTTTTCTTAGCCAGGACCGGGACCTGGCATTAAGTGAAAAATTTTTGCAGCTATTAGCCTTCAGCTCCCTGTTTGCACGCACAGTGTTAATGATTAAAGTAATATAAATCTCTCCTCAGGCACCTGCTGCTTTAGGGTGACAAAACCAGGCTGGTTTGGCTTTCCCCATCTTCCACAGTGGCGTGTAAGGAATGCCTCCATTAGACTTAAAGGTGCATTTATAAAACACAACCAGTCCAATACGGCTTCTAGATAGCCCAAGTGCCTTTGTAGAAAGGGCAGAGCATAAAGAGGAAGCAATTCCAGTTTGTAGCTTCCTGTGCAGTTACAGTCCCTGCTGTAACTGAAGTTTATTTTCCACAGTACTCTGGGAAGAGGGTAGGAGGACACCCACAGGTAGGGATTCTGAATGCAACGCAGGCAGCAAGCAGCTCCTCTGCTTGGAGCGAGCCGCTGTTGAGCAGAAGTCTGAACACCCCGGTTCATCTAAACTCACCCTAACCAGCAGCTTCCAAGCGTAATCAGACCTTAACTCCCTGTGCTAAAATGGCCCAGCATTAGCACGGCCTCACCTTTGCACCACAGTCTGCCCCCTTGGAAACACAGAAGCCTATGAAGACTGGATCTGCCATTTTCACAAGGATATTGTCCACACAGTATACATGGACATACTGGATTCCACGCTGCTTCATGTCGTCCAAGATCTTATTATCCACCAAAGCACGGTATAAGCCACCATTGCCATCTATAATGCAAGAGAAAAGAGAAAGCCCTGGTTAATTAGTGACTTTGCAGGTTTTTTATGGCTAACAGAGCAAAAGTTGAAAGTCCTGAACAAGCTTTCTTTAACAGCAGAACAGGGAATGTTTTTTAGCCAAGAGTCAGTGCTACCAGATTTTATTTCCAGCTCTGCCACAGAGTTCAGGCAAGCCTGTTCCCCTCCACACACCAGCTCCCTCACCTGCAGAGTGGGACCATGGGGATCAGCCTCACAGAGAAGCATTACAAGACTTTCTGAAGCCTGAAGATCCTCAGAGGGAAAACACTAAAGGGCAAAACATTATGCAGAGGGTGGGAAAAGCCTGTTACATTTCTTCTCTTTTGCGCAGAGCAAAAGCATATTTTAGTCTTTTTCTCTACGCTGAGTTTTAAATAAACCTTATTCTCTGTTTACCTTCCCCCCACAACTTCCCAATGCCTTTTTAAAGGCTTGAACTGCAGCTGCACAAAAGACACCTGCACATTTGTTCATCACGGATCACCCTTTCATGGTTCCTCCTTTGACACCCCTGTCAGCTCAGGAAAACCATTCTGCAGCTGCAAAACCGCATCAC
Source organism: Fulmarus glacialis (assembly GCF_000690835.1). Lineage (NCBI taxonomy): Eukaryota > Metazoa > Chordata > Aves > Procellariiformes > Procellariidae > Fulmarus > Fulmarus glacialis. The sequence continues at coordinate 10,599 of NW_009217679.1, forward strand.
TGCAACAAAGTCCTGATCAGGCTGCCTTCACCGAGTTTTTCTTACGATGTCCAGGTTAAGAGAAAAGGAGAACTTTACTAGGTGAGACATTGCAATCATTTTGGAAAGAGTTAATCTTCTTGCTGCTTTTTTACCCATCTCCAGCTATCAGCCTCGAATGGGAGCACAGCTCCCAACAGCTTCACGCCTGGAAGGCAGCACACCAGGGACCTCACACACAGCCCTGTCGATGCACGTTGTTCCTAAACTGCAGCTGCCCCACTCCTAATCCTGCCAATACTCCCAGGCTTTGATAAAAACCATGTGCTGTGGCCAAATCTCCAGCAAGAACTAAACAGAGATGGCTACACTCTTGATTACCAGCCTGAAACATTTAACTGAACCCTCCCATGCTAATCAGAAGCATTAACATTGACCTCCAAAGACTGCTCCGTGTGCCAAGGCTGGCTGATGGCTAGTAGCAATTATCAACACATACTACATTACTGTACCATGTAAGGGTGAAGGGCGGCGTACCTGGAGCCATAGCAATTTTCCCCTTCTCCTCCAGGATGGCCTTCCCATCAAAGGTGACAGCGGGCAGCATCCTCTGTTCAAACATGACCACGTTGGATCTATCCAGGTTGAAGTAGTCATGTTCTACAAAGAACTCCTCTGTCGGCCCCAGCGTGAACTCACTTGTCATGATGTACCTGGGTAGGAACGGGTGCTGAGCAACGCGCAAGAACAGTAAAAGCAAAAGACAAAACTACAAATGGAACACAAAAGGGAGGAAACCCAAGAGTGTTAAATAAGAGACACTACAGTATCCTGCGGCATGCGCTCTTCCCTAACCCTGGCTCAGACCAGGCAGTGATGTCATAAAGGTATCTCTTCATGGTGTAACGAAGAACATTTAGCAGAAAACATTCCCAGAAGCGTGCCGCAGTGCCTTCCTCTCTCTCACCCACATCCCATAGGGAATTCATATTTTGCACCTTGCACAGAGCTAGTCTCTTTTGAAGCCTGGAGGCTTTTGAAAGCTAGGAGTAGCCAGCTGTAAACGACGACAGCAGGAGGTGGCCTGAAAGCGGAGCATGACAAGCATTTACTAGTGCGAGGGGAAGACTTTTTTTGCTGTGGCAGAAATTGCGGGCAAGGGGAGGCCGAGGGTCTTGGAAGGGAGCTCTAAGCAGTCTCTCCCTCCATGCAGGAACCTGAGAAAGCACAGCACAAACGGATGAAATCTCTTGTGAAGGACCTGAAACAGGCACTGAAAAGTGCTGTTTATAGTGTTGTCAGGGAGTGTGCCTGAAAAAGACAGCATGGTACAGCAGTTAGGGTACTGGTTTATGATTCAAGGGCAGTGCTTGGTCCCTCAGGTCTGCAGACACAGACCTGCCACTTCCCATCCTGCGCACCCTCCTCCAGCTGCTGGCATCGCAAATCCTGCCGACAAAAGGCTCTCCCCTGACTGTCTCTGTACGGCACCCAGCAAAGTGCTTCTAGAAGACACATAGGCAAGACTGCAACACAAAGACGCCTGCACAGTAGGTCTGTGGCTCCAGGTCACCTACCAGGGGATGGCACACTTGCAGCGGTGTCTCTGGCCAGCGAGCTGTTCCACTTTACGGATTCTTTCTGCTTGGATCTGATACAAGGTCTTGCCACTGGGCAACCCTACATTGTACATGCCCTTGGGATAGCTCACTCCCAGGCGAGTTCCTTGTCCTCCAGCCAGGAGCAGCACTGCCACCTTGTTCTGTGAGATCTGATGCAAGCCTGAACAGGACAAAGAAGCCCAAGGGAACATAAGAATCACAAAAGCAACCAACACCCCATGCTCTGCTCCTGAGCCTTTCTGCAGAGCTCAGGCAGAAGCCAGAAGCTGCCACTTCAATGCCCACTCCTGGCAGTTCAGAGAGCAATCTGATGCTGCACACAACACTAAAAAATTCCTATCACCTCTTTGATGCAGCAGTTTCCTCACCTAAAGTAACAGCTGGTGTAACAACGGGAAACAGCCATGACTTGCAGCTTAGGAGGTTCAAACTGGACATTAAGATAAAAACTCTTTACTAGGAAGGTGGTGCAGCACTGGAAGATATCCAGAGAGGTGGGGATGTCCTTCCCTTGAGGTTTCCAAGGCTTACTTTGATAAAGCCATAACTGACCTAACCTAGGGCTGGGTACGGTCCTGTTCCAAATAGGGGTTGGACTAGAGACCTTCAGACGTTCCTTATCACCACCATTTCTACATCCCAAAGAAGCGAAGTCTCATCATCTTCAGTAAAGCATGGGCATTTCTGGAATCTGCCTTAATCAACTATCTGTACTTGGGCTCCAGCTTCTGCCCAGCTGCAGTCAGGACTACAACACAGCCAACCCTGCAGAAGCCACAACTCCCACAGTCTAATTAAAAAGAATATCCTTTCTCCTGACAAATCAGGAAAGTCCAGAACTTGGGGAAGAACCAGACCACGTAATAAACACTCAGCTCACTCATAGTCTTTGTTCCCTGCCTTCTCTCAAGCCAGCATCACAGTAACGACTGACAACCACGAGAAAGAATTTTCCTTAGGGAACGCTTTGCGTTCCTCCAGGAATGCAGTGTGCTCTGGGACTGCCCAAGTCAAAAGCCACAGCAGTTCTGCTGCTGTACAGTAGCTATCAGAGCCTTTTGCAACCTAACGCAAGAAGTCTACCACACATCGCCGAGCCTGCCACTGCTCCCTGCGGTCCCGGACAGCCTGAGCTTCACCCCAACCTCCGAGGAGAAGACAAACACCCAACTTTTAACCACATCTGGGACTAAAAAAATCCCTGACTTGGACTGCATCCCCTCAGGGACCCACAATCCCTGCAAAGCCTGTGCCAGCGACACCAGCTCTGCTGGGAAACGCCATGCAGGGGCACGGGGACACTCCTGGGGATGAGGCCATGTCCGCAGGGACACGCGGCACACTAGCACTGCCCGGGTTCAGCGGCACAAAGTTTCGCTCCTGATTGCCCTCGTCTGGGAAATAAAACCGAGGGCTGATTCCCATCTGCAGCATTAAACTGGATCATAAAAACAAACCAAAGGGAAACAGAAGAACCGCGTCCCCCTCTCCTGGTAGAAATTAAGAAACGCTGCCTGCAGAACGGATGTGGCTCAGGGCCATCCAGACTTCAGGGCCAGGTGACTTGTGCACGGTGCTGGTGGTCCCAAACACACCAGACCTTCTGGACTCCTGCAAGCATTGCTCGCAGCAGGTGACGCCAGCCTCGTGCAGTTTGCCTTCCCTTCCCTGCTGCAGACAGTGGCACAAGGCAGATACACCGGCTCCTCGCTGGCCTGGCAGGGCAGAAGACGAAGGACCCAGTTTAGTAAAATTGTTAATTTAACTGCGCGGCCCTGACCTAGACCCATTTGCCTCTAGGATTCATGGGTTCCCTTCCTCCTCACTGTGACACCCTCAAGCAAGAGACAGCGACCACCATCCAAGCGGGTCCCCTACCATAACCCACTGGTTACGTGTGGGCGGCTGCCATGGTGCTGGCCGGGCGCTGACACCCTCCTCTCCTCAGCTGGAGATGTGAGCATGGCTGGTGGAAACCCTGGTTGGGCCAAGCACATGCGGCCGCTGGGTCATCAGAGTTTCCTCCTGCTCCCTCCATCATCGCTCAGCCCCATCAGCGGAGTCTGACGCGGCAGAAAAGCTCCTCTGCCCTGTGACCATGCCGCTTCTATTTTTGCTTTTGTTCAGAAATTTTTACTCCCCAGCCCACACATCCCCACCTCTCTGCTGGCAGGTTTGGGTCAAGGCTGTGCAGACACTTGCCACAATTTAAGCAAGTGTTTCTCCAACCACAGCTGTTTTTTTCTGGCTTCCTTTTTTTATGATGATTATTTTTTAACGGTGCTATGTGTAAGACATACATACTGTGGGGGGAGCACAGCAACTCATCACCCCCATCTTTCACATGCCCACAGGGCGACCAGGGAAAGCCACCAGCATCTATCGGGCTCCAAAAAACATGGATGCTGGGCTTTCCTGGGCTTCTTCCACACTACTCAAAAAATCCACCCTTCTCATCCGCTCTGCTCCCAGATCCCATTCCCTCCTGCGCTGCATGTGGCACAGCCTGGATGGGGTTCTGCACCAGCCCCCGCGCTAGCACTAGACCTGCCTTCACGTCTGTAAGTGGTCTGGGAGACCACCCGTGTGCAGCTCCCTGTTTCAGCAGCAATGCAAACCCTCAGCTCCGACCCTCCCCAGGGACTTCACCTCCACCTGCGAGGCACGGCGTTACCCCATGTCTTGCCGACCACCTG
>NW_009217680.1:0-524 GCF_000690835.1 Fulmarus glacialis
TGCACGGCGCTAGCCTGTTCTCTCCTGAGGCCCCGGAGGAAATCCTGCCTCCTCCTAACCCTGCCAGGCTACACAGAGCGATACACCAGTCCCCGGGCCTGAGCACAGCAGGGTGAAAGCTGCGCTCTGCACACTCCACAACGAGCTCCACGGGAGTCGGGTGCCGGGATACCTTGGACGCGTTCGATAGACGCAGGCCTGGCAGGTCCCACGGGCGAGAGCTGCAGGTTCCCTGGGCAAGCAGCAGGAAAAGAGGGAGAAGAGCAGACACGTAAATAGTGTATGCACACATGCACTCAGCCTTGGGGACAGCACTGCCTGCAGGATCACCTCCGCTCCCTGAAGTCCCCCGGAAAACCTACAGAGGAGATGCTGCCTGCTGCAGATCTGGCTTTATCAACCTCTTCCATTAATGCTACCTCTGCCACCACAGGCGTGACAGCCAGCTTGGAACGGCCCTTCCCTTGCTCACCGCATGAACGTGCGGGGCAGGAGGACGTCCTGCCGAGAGAATCGGCATTCTG
>NW_009217680.1:544-3786 GCF_000690835.1 Fulmarus glacialis
CACACAGCCGGTCAGCTTCTGCCCCTGCCCGCAGCTTCCCGTGGCACTCCCCAGTGCCAGCTTTCTGTCTGCTCTCCAAAACTTCTGGGTACCAGCGAAAGTGCCAAGAACTGCCGAGTTGCTCTCAGGAAGACGGTGCCCACCCCAAAGAAAACGAGAGTCAGCTTCTCCTAAGATACCTAAGGCTGGCGGATCTCAGAACAAGTTTGCCACGTTCCTGAAACAAGGCCTACGATACAAGTCAAGGCAATAGTGGTGTCAGCTATGTGCCTTATTACTGGGAGAACAGGAACGCCTTGGTTGTGTTAACCGTGGCGCACGACTTGACGGGGCGGCCACGCAGCGTGTGAATCGTAAGGAATCCGGCTCCGGGGCTGGGCCGTACAGACCGTGCCTGCGGAGGGAGAGCCAAGCAATCACTCACCGGGAAATTCCCTGCCAAGCCTCGCACTCACTGTCGCAAGCAAAAGCGAAGTCCCAGCTCCCTCTGCCGGGCATGGCGCAGGGAGCACTGGGAGACGTGGGCAGACGCGGCGGCAGCACAAGCTGCTTCCCAGCACCCAGGCAGCAAAGGAGCAGGACAGGGACGAGAGAAGAGCAAGCTCTGCCCGCCTGCTCAAGCACAGGGACAGACAGGGCTCACAGAGAGATGGAAAACACAGGCACGTCCCGCTCGGTGGGGCTCTGCAGGGACTGGCAGCTCTCCTGGCTTCCAGGGCACACCTGCACAACACGGTGCAGAACAAGCTGGGAGCAAACCGGTGTGTGGGCTGGAGCCCTGGAAGCAGAAGAGCTGCTACCACAGCCTTGCACCTAAGCGAACAAACGCAGGCGCAGCCCAGCGCTGCGGAAGCTGCCCTGGATCCAGGGATGGCAAGGCTGCAGGGAGCTGGCAGGGGCTCTTGGCGCACCACTGCTTAGCACCCGTGGCCTGGGTCCCTGCTGGAGCGAGGCTCACGTAATGCACAGCACTAACCCTCGTCTGTTTTACCTTGTCCGCGCTCCAGGGGGACAGGCCCTCCGCCCGGCATCCCAACCTGCGGCTGCATCCCACCTGAGAGGGAACAGGCAGAGATCAGATCCCTCCCCAGCCATCCCTGCACCACTAACAGATTCCTTTGGCCTCAAATACCTCCCCTCTCCCAGCTCCTGGGGGAGCATCCAAAGGTTTATTTTCTTGGTGTTGGTTCCCCACAGAGATAAGCCAACTTTCTGAACCACCACTGGCAGCAGCCACAACCACGGCACACAGTATGGGACTATGTGTGCTCTCACGGAGCAAAGCCCTCCGGTTAAGGGGAAGGTAGAGGGGGGCTGCCTGCAGGACCCATGTGCTCAGGGCACCGTTCAGCCAAAACCCACGCACTCACCTCCTGGAGCCATGGGGCCAGGGCCCGGGCCCTGCACAGGGGCTGCCATCTGTCCGGGGGCTGGCACTCCTCCCTGCATGGGCGGCTGCATCAGAGGAGGAGCGCCGTTTACGTGCATCCCACCCTACCCAGGAGAGAAACCGGACCTCAGGGAAGCCCCGTCACCCAGGCACGGACGCCCCAGCTGGGAGAGCTGGAGCTGGCAATGCTCATCTCTCCCCCACAGGGCACCTGCGTCACGTAGGCTCTTACTATGGGCTGTGGCTGGGACGAGGGGGTATTCTGCGGATTCAGCTGGGCGTTTGGCCCTGGCCCAGGCCCCGGTCCTGGTCCAGGCCCCGGCCCTGGCACTGGCTGCTGGTTGCCTGGGATCAGAGGAGGAACACTGGTCTGGCGATGCAGGATTTTCTAGGGGCAGAAGAAGCAGAAAGGTGTTCTCTTCCACCCCCCTCCACAACAGGCTGCCATTGATATCCTATCGACCCCGGACAAAGCAGCAAGGGACAAACCAGTGCGATCTCTGGGTCGACGATCCTCATGACCACCTGGGCCTGCAGCAGGGCATAAGCCAGCTGGGGGTTCTGGAGCAGCATGTTCCTGGCTTCCTGGGGGCTGTTCTGGACACACAACTGGGAAGACACATGCAGATCAGAGCTCTGGCAAGGCACGACAGCGGCTGCCAGGGCACGGGCAGCGGTGGTAGAAGCTGTGCTCACGCAGAGAGTGCAGCCCTCCGCTTCACTCACCTTCATCTGCTTCATCAGCTCAAACATCTGCTCGGGCGGCAGGCTGGCTACTGCCCGGCTGATGGACTCGGGGGCATCTTCAGGATTGACAGGGTCCCCGTAGGGTGACTCTATGATGGGTGCGCCTGTGCCCAAGCCTGCAACAGAGTTTGTGACCTCGTACGCTAACGTGAACTGGCGGTTTTTAACGGGCTCATCAGAAGGGGAGCGCCATGCCATTACGGGGAAAGGGAGGCAGTGAAAACAGGGAGATCATCTGGGAGAGAAAACAGAGAGCTGAGCCCACGCACCCCTCTGCAAAACTACCTGCTACACCGCTTGGAACAGGTCAGCTCCGCGAGGTCTCCACCTCGCCAGCCTCGCAGAAGAGGCACGTTTTGTAATGCTGAAAAGGCCAGGCCCAGCACGACACCAGTGCGTTCTCCACCACAAAATTCAGACTCACTCTTCAGCTCCTCCTTGTTCTTCTCGCTGGCCGCGTTGTCGACGCGCAGGGCCCTCCCGCTGAACTCTCGCCCGTTCAGGTTCCGCATGGCACTGAGGGCCGTCTCCTGGTCTTGGTACTCACAGAAGCCATAGCCCTTCGGCTTTCCCGTCTCCCTGTCATACACCAGCCTGCATAGCGAGGAGGAGAGAACCACCACCACTGAGGGCAGCGCAGGCACCGCGCAGCGCCCACAGCTCCCCAACACTCGGGAGGCTGCTATTGAGGTACACCACACAGGAACACTGGGGAGCAGAGTGAAAGCACCGGGGTCAGGTCAAGGCACGCAACAGTTGGCCCTAAGCGAGAGCCAAAAGGCCTCCCAGATCCAGGCCGATGGGTGTTCCCAGAGCTCTGGTGTCCGGGAAAACCACCAGCACAAGCGCTGTGCTTCCCATGACCCCATAAAGGCAGCTCCTGGGGACACTGGACTGGACTGGACTGGCTGCTCCTGGAGCTCCCAAGCCCTTAACTGAGAGCTCTCTGAAGCCTGGTGCCAAGCCAAGAAAAGCCATCCCTGCAGAGGCACTGGGATGGGAGTGCTCTGCGCTCCCGGCTCTCTGCACAGAGCCGGATCAGGACCCGAGGACTTATCTACCTTAGCTTCACGCCACAGCAGGGCAGCTGCCTCCAGCCTGGAGC
>NW_009217681.1:0-8460 GCF_000690835.1 Fulmarus glacialis
CGGCGGGGGAGGCGCAGCCATCTTGGGGCGGGCCGGAGCCCGGCAGTCCCTGGAGTCCGCAGAGACGCTGCTGCAAGGGACTTGCTCTTCGGTTTTACTCCATCTGGTTGATATTCAGCCCTCAGAAAGGAGGTTATTTTGCAGGGTGTGATGTGTGGATGCGGCTTCCCTGCCCCTTCGGCGCCACCAAGAAATTCGTGAACATCAATCTAAAGATAATACACTTGTATACAGTGATGAAGGAGTTTTGTTAATGAGGCTGGTGTTTCCTTACCCACACCTGCTGCAGTTGTTAATGGCTCTGCACGACCATAATCTACACCTGGTAACATCAGCTGAAAGTAAAACCTCGAACTGCATTACTGTTCGTGAACGAGGAAAACAGTCCTGTATTTTGCATGTCTTAGATACGTTTTTAAGTAAAATCAAAAAGCTCTAAATATGGAGATAACTGATGCTCATAAAAGGTCCCTGTTCATGGCATGATTACCAAACTAAGACTGCTTTAATTCTGGATGAAAATATCCGTAAAAGGTTTTAATGTCATATAGAAAATCCGTATCTTGAATAATTTTGTTAAATTTTCTAGAATCTACCAATTCAAACAAGACCTCAGGTTTGTCTTCACCATCAAAAAATGATTAATAATTAACACTCTTACTACCAAAATAACGTGGCTTCTGTTTCTAGTGAAGAAAAGACTTAACCAATGTAATTGACATAATAAAGGCACCCAGAAGTTTGTAGTGCATCAGACTTTATGTATTAAATAAAGCTGGAAAAAAGACTAATCTGGATGTAGGAGGACTCAAAGGCTTGCACCCACATTCAGCTCGAGAACGGATTCAGTGTGTGGAACGGGAAGGCAGGCAAGCAGCGTACTCTGTTCATGCGACGTAATCTTTTCCTTCAAACGCAGCATCAAGGCAGTAATTTTTCCAAAGAGCTTGACACAGGAACGCTCACACTGTAAAGTAATAGCAGGTCACTTAAACTATACTCTTAAACAAGAAACAAAAGGTACAATAGGGCAGGTTGGTTGTAGTTCTTACCATTCATATCAGGTTGCTGTTCAGGACTGACATATTACCATTTTCCTTCATATTTGCCAAGATAGTCTATTGAAAAGAATCAGATATAATGTCAACCTGAAATTAGATTTTCACTCCTCAAGCTCACTGCACATAAATATGCAGCTGTTACAATTCATGCCACTGGAACCAGGATTACCACTGGTGATGGGGAATCACATTGTGAAGAAATGGAACAGGATAAGAAGAGTATTTTGTTTTGTTTTGTCTAATAATACTTATGTCCTTTTGATGCGGAAAGAGAAGAAATAATTTAATCCAAAATACTGTCTTATCTCTGTCTTAAAAGGATGGTCATAAAGGATCCTGAAGAATGTTTACTGTTCTTATAAATTGAATGTAAAATTTTGACACATTAATCATCAACAATATTTTATCTGAAATCTCAAAAAGCACAACAGAAATTAATCCAAAATAAAATATTAATTACTCTATTGAGTTACTGTCTCAAAGAATATTCCTAAGAAAACAAAAGCATATAAGTACTTTCAAAGAAAAAAGATGTAAAAATACATGCTTTGTATAAACAAATTCTAGTTGACATAAAGTACATTGCTACCACGTTGCACAAGCCACTGACCTGAAGTCAGTGTGTGACACCATAGTAGAGTAACAGGCCAACTAAAAATAGATTCAACTTTAAGATTGTTCTCAGACCACTCTGAATCTTCATTGTTCAACAATACGGTTGTTTTTCGATTACTTTTGAAAAGCAGCATGTGGAGGATGTACTTGAAAATTTTGATAAAGTCTTCTTCACTGCTTACCTGTTCAATGTTTATTAATTGACTGCATTACCAAAGAGAAAAAAAAAAAAAACCAAAACAGTTTAGAAGCAAAGTTTTGGCATAAATTAGAAGTATTTTAACAAAATTCTAAACAAAGTGTATGAATCATGAAGCAAGATCACCACAATTTGTTCATCTTAACAGTTATATGTTCGTCTTAACTGGTGTCATTAATAAAAGCAGCAATTCAAAAAGATTTCACAGGCATGATAAGAAGTATGAGAACATCAGCTCTGTTCCTGATTACTGCATCTCTCAGATGATTTGGTATGAGTGGAGGGAAGAAAGTTTAATTCTATATATTTTCTCTGACATTTAAACCTGACAGAAAACCAGTGGCATAACCAGAAATCTGTAAAAATAGAAAATCTTTGGGGAAAGCATATTTGGGATTTTATATCATATTTTGCTGAATTTCAGAGCTTTTAAAAATTACTGTTTCTTTCAGTCACAAAACAAGGAAAAAAACAGTAATTTTTTCCCCATAAAATATTTGTTTCAAAGAAAATAATTTTGCTTAAATTCTGAATTCTTCTGTTAGATAAATAAGTTCCACAGATTTCCCAATTTTATTTTATATTTCACATCATTAAAAAAATCCCATATTAAATAATCTAGAACATCGAGCAAATAGCATATAACCTCCTCCTGCAGCTCTTCCATGACTAATGAAAAGCATTAGACTGTGTAGAGTGGCATAGGACACAGCGCTGTGCCATTAATAAGACTAAAATATATAATTCCACAAACAAATCTATTTTCTTCCTTTTAAGTTCCCTAGTACCACACAAAATGTGCATTCTGTTTGATCTAAGCATTTCTGCTGTATTAAAGACCGGCTTATATTGTTGGGAGACTATAATTTTTGCAATAAGAAAACACGCTGTTATAGCCTGATTAACTCTTGTTTCATTATTTATCGTCCATATTGTTGGTCCCGTTGCCTGACCCTTGTTCAACAAATGGAGCTACTTTTTTGCTGCGAAGGAATTGGGCGCAGATTGTGGCCCATACGCTGTTCAGGTCAACGCTGATATGGGTGGAGGGTGTAAGCACTCGCTACTCCGGGCCAAAGCTCAATGACAGGATTACCCTTAGGAGTGACTCGCCCTCCAGTTGTAGGACAGATGTAACTCCTGGAAATAAATGTCTTCCTCTGTAGCCTATGTCAACTACAGCTATGTCGCATAATTTAAACCCTCATTCTTTAATAAGGTTCACAAGACCTTTTCAAGGTTCATTTGGAAGGTAAAAACAAGGATTGCTGCTAAAAACGTATAGGCCCATTGAGACGCAGGAGAACTAAATCTCCCTAACATTAGGCTATATTTCTGGGCATCCCATATGGAGTATTTGGCAGCACGGTCCCAGGGAAACCCGGGGCTTCAATGACTCCAGATTGAACAACAGGCAGCGGGCCAAATTAATCTGGCAAGCCTCCCATAGTGCCCAGTTGATCTACTGCTCACCTCAAGTTGCAAAGAACTTGATTGCAGAGGCGATATCCAAATCGGGTCAAAAGAAAACCTGCAGACCCAGCACACCGCAGGGGCGTGGGCGGTCACTCCCGAGTGCCACTCGTATTTTCCAGCCCTGCCTGAGTCAGTCAGTTTACAGAAGAATTGTATCTTGGTTTACATTTGCTAATTACCATATTGTAGCGCTGAAGTACTGAAATGCATATTCCTTACAGACACGGGTTTTATTCTGTTATATTCAAGCTGGGAATTCCCTGTAAAATATTGATGTGTTTTAACATAATTCTCATTCTAGCCAGTCCCTGAACCCACAACTTTATGTGTGGCAGAAAAGTTACTGGTGCTTAATACTATTTTCCTGAGCCATGCTTAGACAAAGACGTAACAGTAGAGAGACTGTGTAATTCCAGTTTGAAGAAATTAATGTAGCTGGAAGTTGCTACGTATTTAGGATATATATAGAGCTATGTTTTCATACAGAAATAGTATTTATTAGTACATATACAGTGTAAAATACAAACTAACACCTTTAGAATATGCCTAAGCAACACCTTTTTCTTGTTTTATCTGGTTACATCCTTTCTCTATTCTGATACATCATCAGCTACACTTTTGGGAATTTAGCCTGTCCTTTGCTACAAAAGACTTCTTATTATGTACTAATTTGGCATCTTATTTATACAGAGTGATTAAGAATAGCATATTTTTGTTGATTCTTGCAAAACCAGCTTCTTGGGCATCTGAACTGGTGAGATTTACTAGACTGTACAAATTAAGATTGATCCTAGAAAAAAACTCTGGCTAAAGGAAATGGTTGCATTCAAAGTCAAATTAAAATTTATGTTAAAACAGCTTATTCTTGTTGATAAAATTCTTTTATTTTTGAGTATTGTTTTTTCCCCAAGGGTCCTTGACTGTGACTACTGGATGATATGATTAACACATAAGGTTCTCTTCCTCCTTAAAAAATCATTGTAGTCAAGGCAGAATTGTTGGCCGTGTAGCAAGAGATACCAAGGGTGACAATCTGCTTTCACTGAAGCAAAGATGAGATTCAGTACCTGTGTTCAACCACGTGTTCACACCATTCTTGTTGGATCGTGGAAGGAGTCTTTATTGTCCCCCTTTAATCTAGGGGGTTCGGAGAGCCTTGAACATGAAGAGAAAAAAAAAGCTTGGATGTGATAAGAATGTGTGATATGATTATAAAGGGTGAAAACGACAGATTCAGAAGATGAGCATGGAAAACTCTTAATAATTAGAGGGTAGGAGCCAGAGAGAGGGCACTGACAATGGTAAGAATGCATAATAGAGTTCTGGAAAAAACTTTTTGTGATAAGCAAAAATGTGGCCCAGCATTATATTTTGACTTTTGGATGCATGACACAAGATAAAACGAAAACCACTTTGGTCTGGAAGAATGTATAGGTTTGGGAGGTGAAGAGACTGTGTAGTATGAACACTGCAAGACAAAGAGCAAATACTCTGAAACAAGACAGGAATCCACTTTAAAACATGTCAGGTCTTGGTATAATAGCACTGGGAAAAGGCTATGACAGGTCACTAGTTTTCTTGATTAAATGTCAGTAAGAGTTGTATACAAGAATAAAACAAAATGAGGGGAAATTTAACAGGGAATCAAATACAGCAAACATGGAAATACTGACATTTTCATCTAGGAAAATGGTAAAAATAAGGTCCCAGTTGAAGACCTACAGATATCAGTTAGCTTTGGACCAAGGATGTAAAAAAGAATGAACACGTCTGTAACTGCAGAGTTCCCACAGTCACGAGTGTTTCTCTAACAGCACTCAACAAGGTGTGAGAAGAAACAGGTTGGAAGGTGTGACGGGTTTGTGACTGCTAAATCTGTTTACTAAGGGTAAACATGAACACAAGAAAACAGTTGTTTTCCTGGGAGGATGGCCAAACTCTGGAGCAGGCTGCCCAGAGAGGTTGTGGAGGCTCCATCCTTGGAGATACTCAAAACCCTACAGGACACAGTCCTGGGCAATCTGCTCTAGGCACCCTGCCTGAGAAGAGGGTGGACTAGATCATCTCGAGAGCTCCCTTCTAACCCAAATGATTCTGTGAAATTATTCTCCGTTTAAATTGGTACTCCACACAATGATGGAGTTAACAGCAGAGAAAGCATGAAGAAAGATTTAGCAAATGAGCTTAATGGAGGAAAGGGAAAAGATTGAGCAAGTGGAGAGAAGAATGAGAAGACTTGCGAGTCCTCAGTTTCTCAGGCTACAAGAACACCAAATCTAAGAATGGGATTTTGGGGTGGTACAAAGTAATTTCTCTGCAAAAAAAGGGCAAACTACTTCAGATAAAAGTCAGAAAAGTCCCAAGAGGCAAAGGGGTCTATGAATTTAGCAGGTGCAAATACAGCTGATAGTCTGTGGGTGGCAACAAGTGACCTCTGTGACCAAAGGAAATCTCTGCAGAAGACAAGGTGCCTCCCTAATTGAAAACATAAGACATTGCATTTGGAGGTGTATTCATGTAAATATCAGCATGTCTTTTGTTTTTAGCCTCTTAGTTCCCAAGATGTCTTGAAAAGGTTTGTAAATTATATATCCTCTACTTTTGTCACTAACCTCTTAAAATCTGGTGATTGTAGCATTTGCATTTTTACTTCAGGCCGTACAGTCTTCACAGCATAAGCAATTAATCACTTCACAAGATCACCCCTTTGGATATCCATGGCTGTTCTTCGCAACTTACTGAAGTGAGCTTTCATACTCTTTATCGTACTCTTTACACAGCTAAGCTTTTTTTTATTCAGAAAAATATCCATGGAGGGAGAGAACTGATATTCATGCTGTTCACACAGGTACCGCTCAGCTCCGCAGTCTGTATGTCAGACGAGACTTTTCTAATGGAACTGCCGTTTCCAAACCTTGCACCTGCAGAAGAGGATCCCCTGCCATATGCTGACACATTTAGATGGATGTGTCACAAAACGCATGTTTTTTATAATGCATCCTATTGTTCTAAACATAGGGGAAGCCAGTCCACAATGCTAGCTATACTGGCAAGACACATAAATAGGCGCTGGGGGTGGAATTGGAAGGTGGCTTTGAAATAATTAAATAAATCTGATTTGATGTGAATGGATTTGGGTTTGGTTCAAACTCTGAAATGCCTTACGCTTCAGATGTTCTGCAAACTGGATTACCCAGATTTAGGGTTATTTTTCTATCAGGCATGTCAAATGCTAAATTAAAAAAAAAAAAAAAAGAATCTGTGGATTATTTTTTGTGATACGCCCCCAGGCTCAAAGAATGTGACAGAGCATATACTGCAAGTACAACTGGATCCCTAGTGAAGAATAAGCTCTAGAAGGAATGAATGCCAGGGATAGCTTGACAGTACGTGTCCTCTCCAGCAAAATAGCTTGATTTAGCAGAGCAGAAAAGACAAGCAGTATCTAACACCCTCCTGACTGAGGATATCGTCCCGTGCTGGTCGCAAGACCCAGCAAAAGTAAAATGGAGGAGACTGGTTTTATCTGTGATATACAGTGCCGGTGAGTGACGAGCACGGTTGAATTCTGCTCGGTCACACCTCCTGCTCTGCAGTTTGTTTTCTCCCTTTTGGTAGTAGATAGAGGGTGCAGAAGACACCTTGGCTTCATTAAAGAAGGGTGTCATTCTCTAGAAAAGAATCTTCCGTTGATCATTTCAGAATTAACCTGGAACGAGTATCTGCCTGTTCTGGATTGCCGTGCAGTTTGTGCGGCCAGCTCTCAGGTCCAAGCCTGATTTGCGAATGATTTTGGTCTTCTGCTGTCATGGGTGGGAATTTGCAGATGATCCTTGGAAACTTCTGAATGATTCTGTCTGGAAATTGGATTGAAACTCAGGTATTTTCCTGTGACTATGATGGGCAGCTCATTGCCCGTCATCCCAACGGGAGGGTTGACTTGCGCTGGGGGGTAGTAGAACAATACTCAGCAGCCAGGGCAGGAGGACACCCGGTCAGTGCAAGCCCCTGTAATGGTCAGTCACTCACCTGAATGTCTGTATGTAGACTGAGGTGCCTGATTTTAGGTCCCCAAACCTAAAAGTCAAAATCATTACACTCAGTGCTGCTCAAATTCGCAACTGCTCCCTAATACAGGGTTCTTTGATGCACCATCACACGGCATTTAAATGTTTCTTTTAGAGAAGGACAACTTCTGCAAAAAAAGTAGGAGCCCAGCCATGGTGTTCTTGTCAATTCTGTGTTCAGTCCTTGCTCCTCAACACAGTGGGTCGTATTTGAGAAGTGAACTTCTTATTCCCTGGCTTTTGTAATGCACACGATGCTGGGCACGTGTAATTTTCTAGTTGTAATTTCCAGATGGCTTCTGATTTTTCCCGGGACTCTAAAGGAGGTTTAGTTCTTTGGGGAAGATCTAATTACAAAATTAGCTCCACTCACCGATGGCAAGAGCCTTGATCACACTGGTACCTAAACGGATGAACTGTTACTGCTGTCCATCAAAAGGTTACTGGCACACACTTAACAGACAAAACCAGGTCGGACAGAGGCGTTTCTGACGCTTGCTTTAGGCAGCACATAGACAGAGCGAGCTTTTTACTCTTCCCTAGGAAGCGTCTTTTTTTTTTTCCACCTCCTGTGTCAACTTTCAAGTTCTGTATTTATTTCCAGCCCACACACTAGTGCAGCCTCAGTCGTACTTCCACGTGGGTTTTGTTCTTCGGCATATCCCTACAGCCAGCAGGCACAGAAATTAGACTGTAAATTACATGAAGTCACACGCACAAAGGTCTTGGATAGTATTTTCTTGCTGCCTTTAATGCCACCAAAACCCAAAGAAATTCAAAGTGAAGAATAAAGCCCGTTCAACACAGTTCCTACCGAGTGCGGGGTTTGGAGCACGTGAGGTTAGCGGGTATTTGAAGACCGCCTGAAATTGTTGCCCGGCTTTTCTTTCGTTACCAATTT
This sequence comes from Fulmarus glacialis, assembly GCF_000690835.1. Classification (NCBI taxonomy): domain Eukaryota; kingdom Metazoa; phylum Chordata; class Aves; order Procellariiformes; family Procellariidae; genus Fulmarus; species Fulmarus glacialis. The sequence continues at coordinate 8,320 of NW_009217681.1, forward strand.
AAGAAACACTCAGAAAGTCAACACAACGCAAATCCCTAAATCCGACGGTGATGACCCAACACCCCAGATGACGTCAGACCGTCCCTCCCCTCCGTAGGACGGTCGCGTCAGGCGCGTGGAGCCTGACCCCGCTCGCGGGCC
>NW_009217682.1:0-754 GCF_000690835.1 Fulmarus glacialis
TAAATCTCTATATAAATGACGATTTCAGAGGTCATGTTAATACACTGATTTTTTTTTTCCCCCCCCATACTAAAACACATGTGACTCGTATACAACAAAAAAGACACACAATTCAATGCTTTAAATCCTCCTAAGCGCCGAGGAGCGGAGCTGCAGTAGCAATTCAGGCAATGCCACGGGCGCGCAGGGCTCGCACCCCAACCTACCCGGCCCAGGACACGCGGCGGGTGTGCCAGAGACGGCGTTCCTCCGGGCAAGGACTATCGTTCACTGTTTGCACAGCAAACGGGGTCCTCGCCTCCTAAATACTAATGCAATACAAATAATAAAGAGAATTCCCACATATTTAATCATCACCAGAGCTCTGGGTAGAAATGATAATCAGGCCCCTACTAATTAGGGAGATGTAATCCTGCCTTTCCTACAGGTTTTTCCATCCCTATCTCCTACCCTGCAATGAAACAAGCAGAAAACCGACCTGATGGGGAGGAGTGTGACTTTGATGGGAGCCTCAAATAGGTCCCAAAGCCCAACCACGGGCACAGCCCCGTCCTAACGGTGCCGGGGGAGATATGCCAAAACCCACATCACGCGGGGGCCAGCACGAGGCGCCCCGCCGCCGGCCCAGCCCCGAATGCAAACCATCCTTTAGGGTCCCTTTCGGGAAGATCCGAGCAGCAGCATCCATCCAGGGAAAACCCTACCACTGCAACGGGGTCTCTGTCCTGCAGCGGGGTACGGCCCAGCAGCCCAT
>NW_009217682.1:794-2784 GCF_000690835.1 Fulmarus glacialis
GCACCGGGTTCTCTGTCCTCCAGGGGGGTACGCCCCAGCAGCCCATCTCAAGCCTCATCCTAAACCTTGCGGCATCCCGGAGGCTCTCCCCGACGGCTGGCGGGCAGGGGAGGGCAGCGTCCGCCTTACCGGCACTGCTCCCGGGTGCCGTCATCGAGGCGACGTGCCACACGTGCTCCCCGGCGCCGAGCCCTTATAAAGCTGCCGGGCTTAATTTTAGGCGCGAGGATTGCCGCTAATTAGAAGCAGGGCTGGGTTTGCCTCTTTCATCTGTGCGTGTTGGCGCGGGGGGCTCTGCCCATCTCCGGGGAGCCACCTCCATCCCTGGCGCGATGGCCAGAGCCGTCCCCACCGCCCAGGGCCAACCCTTGGGTGCCATCAGGCTGGAGCTCCAGCAGCCGATGAGCAAGCCGGTGGCCAGTGTCCCAAGGCAAGGTCACCTCATGCAGGCACTAAGGAGTGGGTGGTTTCCCAGGCAGGAGACACGTCCACGCAGACGCAGCCGGAGGTAAAGGCAAGACGCGAGCTCTGCCAAAACCTGGGCGCGGGGACACACTCATCCCCACAAGCCTTTAAAGATGGGCGAAGCATCTTCTCGCACAGCAACCAGATAAAACTAAGGAGGTCTTCTTCACCCACTGCGATGGTTTCATTTCCCCAGTGTCACCTTGCTCCGGAGGACTCCCTCTCCACTCACCACGAGTTTTCCCTAAGCCAGACTGACACCTCTATGTTCTTCTAACCAGCAGTTACCAGAGGGAAAGCTTTGAGGGTTTTTTTGCTCTCTATTTTTTTTTTTTTTAGTGAGGGAGGAAGAAGCCAAGGGCTCCTCGACGGCCTCGCCCGGCACGACCCAGGGCTGGGATCCCACGCGTCCATCCCTGCCTCAGCCAGGGCTGGGGCTCAGCTCCAACCTGGCTACCAAACGTCTCTTCTCATGTACAGGCATTTCTCAGCCCCCTGTCAAACTACCCCATAAAGCTGCTGGTTATCAGGGCCCGGGCACCACGCGTTTCTCTCAGAAGCGTACAAATCCCTCCAACCTCCGTCCACCCATGCCAGGGGGAGGTTTCTCCTCCAGGAACATCAAAACGCCCAGCTAAACAGGACACGCAACCCCCGGCAGTGCCCAGCACCTGCACGCATCACCAAAAAGGGCAAGAAAGAGTCAAAAAAAAAAAAAGTTACTAAACATCCTGCCCACCAGTTTCCCCCCCGCCATCTCCAGAGGGATCTGTGCCCCAAAGCACCCTCTGAGCTCCCAGGTTTTCCAGGAGTGGATCAGCAGCAGGTCCGTGGTGCCCACCACCAGCATTTGCACCCATCCACTTGCACCCATCGCTTGTGGGCTCAGGGGCGCAGCCAGACCCCGGCACACCCCACCGGGGATGTCACCTGCGGGCAGGGGACATTCAGGTTTGTCCCGTTCAAGCCGCTTGGGGCAGAGGTCCCACCACGCAGGTGAGCGCTGGATGACACGTTTCCAGGACCTCTCCTGGGTCCACACCGACGTCCCCACCAGCGTTCGCTCCTTTTGATCTTGCAGATTTAAAGAAAATGAAGACGGACACCTCATCCCTCACGTGAGGCGGAGATCAGCTCTGAGGGGAGAAGCCCTGGTAAAGGACGGTGACATCCGCGCGGCCACGCAGCAGCAGAGCGATGCTCCTCGCTGGTCCCCTGCTCACCCTGCTGAGCTTAACTCTCTTCTTAAACCCGCCAGCCCAGCACAGAGCAGAGACAAGGCAACGTGAGGCCAAAAAAACTCAAAGAGAAGCTGTTTGCGTGCAGGAATGTAAATCCCACCTCGGTGCAGCCTGCTCTCGAGGAGGGGATTCGCATACCGAGTGTTTTTCTTCATAGCGTCCTACCTACGGGAAAGCCTTCCTGCCGCCGTAGGTAAGTCCCTCGGAAACCACCGCCAAAGTGTTTGGAAAGCGGCTCAAAGCAAATTCAACCAACTGCACTAAGAAATGAAGCATCGAACCGG
>NW_009217682.1:2863-3392 GCF_000690835.1 Fulmarus glacialis
CGCAGCTTCGGACCAGACCAATGGCTCCTGACCTCTTTTTAAAGATGATGCTTCGAGAGATTTAAATAAAACATGTCCTGTGAAGGGACAGGCTGCAGCAGGGCAGAGCAAGGTCCCAGGAAATCTTGCTCCAGCCTGCAAAGACCCGCTGCCTCCCCAGCAAACCTCCAGCCGGGGCTGCTCGCTAGCCGGGGCTTCTCGCTGCCCCCAGCCCCGCTGCTGGGGCCAGCATCCAGATGGACACCAGGAGGTCCTTCCCTACAGCTTCCAGTTGGGCTCTTCCCAATACATGAATCAATAAATACATTTTTAGCTCGTGGATGGATATCTGCATCCTCAAAAGGGGCTCCCAGTAGGTCCTTTCCTCTACTCCTCCCTGTCCTCGAGGAGAAGGCTTCTAGTGGTGGCAAACCCACCGCACGTGCCTTCAGCGTCTGCCTCTGCTCCCCCCGAAGCCCCAGAGGAGGTTTGTCCTTGCCGATGAGGTGCAACACGTGCAGACATGGCTGGAAGGCCAGGAGCAGAGCAC
>NW_009217683.1:0-1474 GCF_000690835.1 Fulmarus glacialis
CCGTGGGCCCCGGTTGTGGGGGGGCAGCCTGCCAGCCCCCAGGGCCGGGAAAGGTGGTTGGAGGGGGGCTCAGGGCTTGCACGGACCCTCCCGGCACGAGGGACGCCTGGGCAGGGTGTCCTTCCCGCTGCGCCCAGCACCCACCTCCCCCCCAGCACCCAGGGGCTGAGGCGGGATACGAGCGGCTGTCAGCTGGGATCTGCCCAGGGGAGCCGGGAGACTCCTGCTGCGAAGGAGAGCGCGGGGATGCCAGCTCCGCTCCGGCAGCGGGGGAGCACAAGCTGCTCTTTACATCCCATGACTTTTTTGGGACACTGGTGGAAGGGCCTTTTTGGGGAGCAGCAGACAGCAAGGGAGTGAATTCCTGAAATGCTCCAGCTCAGCCCGTCCTGCGACGGGCAGCCCCCGAGGTCACCCAGGAGGAGAGAGGGAAGGCAGCAAGCCCTCGTCGCCCGTCCCCTGCCCTCTCCCAGCAGTTTGCCCTGGCACAAAAGCAGCGCTGGGGGCTGTGCCGGCAGCCACCGCTCCCTGCTTTGGGGGAGGCACAGCCCTTTCTGCTCGTTTGGCACCAGAACGGGGGGGTCCGGCTCCTGGTTGCAGGAGCACGAGGACACCAAGAGCAAACGGAGCTCACTTGGGCACCCTTGAAAATCACAGGCAGTAATTAAATCACTCTTGACCCAGTTGGATTTGAACTGGCATCTGCAACATGAAAACATCTTTCATCTGTGGACATCCCGTATCTAATTGCTGCTGCACTGCAATTCAACACAAGACAACAGAAATCTATGATTTGCCTTGCAAGAAAATGCGTAATGAACAATAATTTGTTTTTAAGTTGGAGGTCTTTCTGGCACAGAGCTAATAAATTGTAATGATACTGATTATTGCATCTGTTTGCCAGCTAAGCTCCTCCACAGCTTTGCTCCATGAAACACAAGTGATTACAGCCTTTGCAGAAATAACTGATCAGAGAAGCCGGAGGGGAAACGGGGAAGATGGAGCAGCGTCTGCGAAAGCTGCCTTTGATGTAGCTGTAGATGTCAGCGCGAGACAGAGACTCCAGCTCAGAGGAATATCCTATCTTTGTCTAACTCAATTATTTCATTTAATCCATTATTTCATTTAATCCATTGTCTTTAAAAAGCCCCCCCCCGAGGCTCCCCCAGTGCTGACACGCTACCAGAGACCCGCGTCAGCCTGCCCTCTCCGTGGGCTCTGCCGGGCTGAGGCCATCGCCGCAGCAGCAGCTTGGCCTGAGCAAGGGCTGGGCGCACGCCGGGCTGCCCGAGACGGGGCCACTGCTCCCCTGACCGCAGGCGGGTGCATTTTCTCAGCACCCAAAGGTGCTGGTTCAGCTGGTGAAGGGCTCCAAGGAGCGTGATGGGGCCGGGCAGGGCCCCCCTCACCGGGCTCAGCCCAAGCAGCCACCACCTCTGCCCAGTCCTGCCTGCACCCTCCTGCCCGCGCGCTG
>NW_009217684.1:0-219 GCF_000690835.1 Fulmarus glacialis
CAGTGCTACACCCCTGCCCGGCAGCATCATCATGCCGGTCCCCCGGGCATCCCCAGCTCCGTGGAGCTGCTAAGCCCCGCTTCCCTGCACTTGCAAGGCAAAAATGCTCAAAAACCACTTTCTACATCAGAAATCTGCTCATATGCTGGGATTTTGGGTTGAAACCTCCTCCAGCTTTGCCCGCTGGGATGCGCTTTGTGCGGACGGAGCGGCCCCACC
>NW_009217684.1:366-587 GCF_000690835.1 Fulmarus glacialis
CACTCCGATAAGTATGGCCCCGCTCTGCCGCTGATTAGAAGATTAATTTTAAAGTTTGAAATAGGAATTTCATAAATAAACGTGAGATGCCAGCGGGACCTCTCCTGGCATCACTGGGACACGGGGTGGTGATTGACGGGGTGCGTGGCTGGACCGGCAGCTCGTCTCTGAGCACCGGTTTCTCCCGGCGGCGATGCCGGCGTGACCCCACGGGGCTCTCC
>NW_009217684.1:973-2972 GCF_000690835.1 Fulmarus glacialis
CCTTCCCACCCCCAGCCATTTCCCTCCCCTTCTTCTTTCCCTCTTCTTTCTTATGGATTCACTTGAGTGCATTCCCTGCTGTCGTTCTTGCATTTTCCCTAATTGGGGAAATTAATTGATTTGCTGCTCCCCGGGGGACCTGGAGAGCCCAACCCCGAGGACAGACCGGTGGCCCGGCCGGCAGAGCAGGGTCCGCAGCCCCCATCAGCGACCATCCCCCGTTAGTAAGTTTATAACCAGTCCAATCCCCCAGCCCAGGGGATTTAGAAAGGCAGGCAGGTTTATAATCCTGTTAACCCTTCACTGGAGCTGAGGCCCAAACCGGGACTGCAGCGTGAGCCCCCAAGCAGAGCAGCAGATCGCCCACCTCATGGGAGGGGGAGGAGGAGGAGGGAGGAAGGCTTCCCCACATGCGGTATGCCACTGTGCCTCGGTCCTGCTGGGGCGATAATGAAGCAAGCTCGTTTGAGCTTTCCCCTGTGATTATATTTAAATGGCGTTAATCCCCATCTCAACGGGGAACATGGGAGGTCTGGGCTGGACCAGATGTCGGGGGACACTTCCCTCGGCTGGGGACGGGGCTCTGGCATAAACACCTTTCCCAAAAACCTCTGGCAGACCAAGCCTGACCTTGCTTCCACCTGAAACAGCCTCTCTTCCTAATCACTGCGGGACAGGCTAATTAAAGAGGCCCTTTTGCCTTTTCCTCAAGCAAAGCCTTTCAGAGCAGCCCGGGAAGAGCTGCATGGCGATGGAGGGGTCTGTCTGTGGGAAAACACTCGTAGCTCCTCTCCAGGCCCCAGCGGTCTCGGAGACCAGCTCTGCCAGGCAGGCGCCCGCGGGCTGAGCTGCTTCTCACTGGGCAAGAAGTACCTCCAGAAAATGGTCCACCTCAGTTGACTTGATGCATATCTTTCAGGTGGGATCAGGTCCCTCCTGGAAGCCCCTGTCCCCACCGGGGTGTAGGTGATGGGCAGCGGAGACCTGACTTTAGGCAACGTGGGAAAACACTCATAACTCCTCTCCAGGCCCCAGTGGTCTTGCAGACCAGCTCTGCCAGGCAGGCGCCTGCGGGCTGAGCTGCTTCTCACTGGGCAAGAAGTACCTCCAGAAAATGGTCCACCTCAGTTGACTTGATGCATATCTTTCAGGTGGGATCAGGTCCCTCCTGGAAGCCCCTGTCCCCACCGGGGTGTAGGTGATGGGCAGCGGAGACCTGACTTTAGGCAGCAAAGGGTCATTGGGATGAGTCCCTCGTGCTGAAGAAATCCACTGGCTGAGAAGGATATTGGAAAATGGGATGAAGTTTAGAGGCAGGTGATAAAAGGGGTCAAAGAACGGAAAAGCCTGGCCAGCAGTGAGAGATGGCATCTCCACCTGCCCGCGGTCTTGGTGGCCGGGTGGTGCTGGCTCGTGGGGCAGATGCACTGGGAGAAGGGAGTCTTCCACCTTGAAGAGTGAGAAGATGCATCCAGCCCAGGGTGGAGACATCTTCCTTCAAGAGATGGAGGGAGTAAGCATTGGAAAACTGCCTTGGCTTTAAAACCTCCTCACCTCTCCATCTTTAGGCTTTGGTTCAGGCAGGAGTGAATGGTGACCCACCAACACAAGGAGTGGGGAGATGAAATGCTCCCCGGGAGCCACCTTCTGACCTCCGTGGCCAGAGGAGCCCCGTGCTTGGCTGCAGGGAGTGGAGCTGGGTCAGCGAGGGGGGTTGTTGGGATGGGGTAGGGGTGCTACGGCCCCTTTGCAAGGAAGGGACACTGCAGAGATCGGGTGTGTGACAATGACCAGCACTGGCCATCTGCCTCGGGGAGGAGGGGATGGGTGTGCAACCATGCAGGCGGTGGTGGGAGGCAGTAGCTGCCCCTGGGCAGCCCCTCTGGTCCCCTGGGACCCCCCTCTTTGCCCCAGAGGAAGGGGATGAAGGAGCACCAAGGTCTGCACGGCCATCGGTAGGAGGAAGGTGCCCATAGGGTGCGGAGACGTCAATATGTGA
>NW_009217685.1:0-2581 GCF_000690835.1 Fulmarus glacialis
CGAAGCGCGGGCGCCGCCGGGCTCCACCCCCAAAGAAGCTTCGCCCGCACGCCTTGCCAAAAGCCGAGCTCAGAACACGAGGTGCATCTCCTCTGCCCTCCAACGGGCTCTTTTTTAACTGTGGAGAAAAAAAAAGACAGAGAAAGAAGTGATTATATTCCCAAATTCCACCCACTGGAATCTACAGCAAGGGGAACAGCCCCGAGATAGCGCAGCCTCCGATCCACCCTGCCTTATCGGCATGGGAACGCTCTACCTGCGTGGGTGAAGGTGTCAGTTCACATCCACTGCACTTCTTCCCTCACCCGCGGGAATGTGAACTTACCCCCTCATTGTGGAGGGGAACACGCTCCAAGTCCAAGGAGCACTACCGGGTGAGGCTCTGCAGGGAAAGTCAGGATCCATCCTGGGATGGGAGACTGTCCAGGGCCATGCTCTCTGCAGCAGATGCTTTGTTTGCCCACGTAGTTTATGTCCCTGCCCTCTAAGTGAAAGAGCCCTGAGCGGTTGCTCAGACCAGCACTCGCCTCCTGCCGCACCATCGCGACACCGGGCACAGCCGTAGGCTCAGAGCCCACCCAGGAGGGACCCAGCTCCTTGGGCAGCACATCCAGGTCCCCAAGCAAGACGGGGCACGGGTGGGCTCCAGCGCACAGCAGATACCCTGGTCGTGGTGCTTGTAGCACTCTGTGGATGCTTCAAGCCGAAGCAACGGCAGAGCTGACAGCCAAGTGGAGCAGTTATAGGATGTGGGCATCCTTGTCTCAAGCCTGAGTTTCCACTAAGAGCAGAGACCTAGCTGGAGCACCCGCGCGGTGGAGGAAAGCAAAGGGGAAGCTTGTAGGCTTGGTACAGCAACACATCAGTACAATGGCACAGGTCCCCTTGTAAGGGTTGAGCGTGGAGACACCCTGCCATCCACAAATAGCTGGTGGCAATTAAAGCAAGGGTGGGAAATTGAGGCTGGTATTTGGTCACAACCTCGTGGAAATGCTCCGCAGGCGAGCCCTGGAAAGCTGTCCTCCCTCTCCTTATCCCCAAGCATTGCCTTACTGCCCTGCCTGGTCTCATGGCACGTATCTTCGTTTATACAAAACATGTTAGCAAGGATGATGAGGATTCTGCACGACTTCTGTTCTGGAGAGAAAAATCCTCTGTTGTTGTCTAATCTTATTTCTACACCTGCCAATTTCCCTCACCCCCTTCCTGTCCTCCTTGCCCTCTTCAGAGCGCTAATTAATACATAACTGCCTTGGCCACGCCATGTCCACCGAAAATGTGCATTGAATTAAATGCTGTGCTTTTGTGCTATCTAACTCATTGTCTCTGCTAATCATATCCTTAATTAATAGAGTTATTAGCTGTTTTTAAATGTGGGACTCCCAGTTGTTGGGGTTTTTTTTAAACTACAAGTTAGCAATTTTTAAATGTGATCATGTCTTTAATTGCATAGAAATAAACCCCCATGATCCCAAACCCTTAATCTGCCTATTTTAGGATTTCTTATGGCTGCTTATCCTGATAGTAGAGCGTCTTCCATGTGAAATCAGCCTTTTAAGGCATATCAAATTAGGTTCCAGATTACAGTCAGTTAAAAAAAAATTAGGCCAAAGAACATAGAAAAATATGTGACTTACCCAAAGGTATCCAGCACTGGCTTTGTCAGAAAAAATCCCCCAGGAGCTCTGACTCCCATTTCCTATGCTGAGCAGTTATCTACACTGATACAATTAAAGCCAAAATATTTGTTGTATTGAAGGATTATTTGACAAAGATTTTATTGTTGTTGTTGTTAGGAAACAATCCCCTGGTAAGATGCTTTGAGGGGAATATTTTCCAGAAATTATTTCCCACCCCTATTATCTGGGCTGTTAGAAGCTCCAGTGAGTACTTCAGGGTAATGCTCCTAATGGAGTAGTAGAGGTTTTTAAATGTCTCATACACAGATCTCACCATTATTTTTTGTTCAGGAAGAAAAAAAAGGTCAAAATCAAACCACATGCCTCTTGCCATAGACCATCACGCCCCTGCCAAAGTCCCTTCCTGTTTGACTCCTGCACGGGTTTAAAGATAACAGCCTTTCAGACATCTCTGTGGGGGAGAGGGGCTGTATGCACAAGAACTCAAAAACACTTTAATTATTAATAAATATATTTACACGAGAACAGTTTCCCTTTAGGGGAAACATGAGTTACTCATGCAATTACTCAGGTTATATTGACTCAACACTGTCAAAAAATAGCTTTAATACAGGGAGTATAAACATCTATTTATTTAGCGGGGTTTATCTGCAAGGTAACCATAAAGCACTCTGTGGATTTGGGAAGAAGGTTTACCCTCGCACACCAGAGATGGCCAGGTTTCACTGGCAGCTCTCAGCGAACACCGGCAGCTGGCGGCGGGGCGGAGGAGAGGTGCTGCCTGCGGGACAGGCGTGCGGGACCACCGCTGCCTTGGTGCTCAGCGGCAGGGACCCCCGGGGACCGCCTGCGTGCGAAGGCACGGCGGGCTGGCTCAGGAGCTGGCACCCGGGAGAAGAGGAACGCCCTTCGTGGCCTTGCTTTTGACACCGAGCGGCTTT
>NW_009217685.1:2741-4909 GCF_000690835.1 Fulmarus glacialis
CGCACTTCGTGTCCTTGCTTGTGACACTGAGCGCATTGGGAAGGCCTGACCGGGCGCATGGAGCGGCCGCCCCTCCTCTACCCCGCACGGCCCCGCTGCAGAGATGAGCCCTGGGGAGCCAGCCGCTGCAGAGGGGCCGCTTGGTGCCCCAGCAGCGGGAAAGCCAACACACAGCCTCAGCCACCCAGGAGCTGTTGCGGGACAGCCCCGACTGCCGCTGCATAGCAGGTCAGGAGGTCCCTCTGCTCCTACCCAGACAGCCAGTCCTTTTTTTTTTTTTTCATCTCCTTCACTCTTTGCATCTAAGTGTGCTATTTGGGTCATTTTCTATATGATTTCAGGGCAGGTTGGCAGGAGACCGTAAGGTGCATTCACAAACGCTTAGCAGACACATGTTTTGAATCCTTTTGGCCGCTCGCTTTCTCTCTCAGAAAGCCATGCTGATGGAAAATGGCCATTGAATAGCTGTACCGGGTCAGAGCAGGGGTCCAACTCATGCCCTTTCCCCATCCTGAGAAAGGCCGCTAGCGGTTATCCAAGAGAAGAGGGTAACAGGTAGGCAAGAGCGGAGCGGTCCCGCTTGGTCTCCACCAGCCCAGCCCAGAGCCAGCCAAGACAGGGCTCTCCCTGGAGCAGCATTTCCGAATGGAGAGGAGCCATGCACCGAGGAAACGCAAGGGGAGCTGAGAAGCACTTAGACACAGAGAAATCATTGCCTGAACAAGAGCTGTTCCCTGATCACCACACTCATTTGATGCTCTCCAGTCCAGCCTGCCACCCTGCCTTTGTCCAGTCAGTTGTTAGTGCCATCAGGCTGGACGCATCAGCAAAGTGCTCGGTAAGGCACTTCAGGGCACTCAGAAATAACAGAGAGCTTGGAAATAGACTGATTAGCAATCCTTGGTATATTTTTGGATAAGCATGGACCGAGTTCCTATTTTATTGTCATTACTGTTATTACTAATGGTTTAGCGTACTGGGAGTCTGCTAGGTGCTTAGCAGAAAGATTAAGGCAAGGTCTCTTCCCAAACGCCCTTTAATCTAAACAGACGCTCCGGTGTGGTCTCAGGCTTCGCTGCAAATGGCTGTAGCAGGAATCGCACCAGCGTGGCATGCTCCGCTGCCACCCTGCTGCAGGCCTCCAGCCCTGGTCTAAGCAAGGAGGCAAGGGATTTATGGGGACCTGAGGCACTTTCTGAGTAAAATCATGCTTTTTTTCCTCAAGCCTTTCTGTTTTCAAAAATGAACCTTTCCCAGTGTAATATAGAGCATTGCTCCCTTCAGAGTACGTAATGCAGTCATAACCTTGTCTGCAGCGTGCAGCCAGCTGACGTGTTCACCGTGAGGGATTCGCCTCCAGAGAGGAGCTGTGCAGACAGAGGTTGTGAGTATGAAAAGGTCTCCTTCTAGGTTAATGACAGATTCGGTGCTGGTGAAAGTTCACACACACAATAATGGCAGGATTTTCCAGACCAGGAGGTTTATCATAAGGCAATAAAAAAAAGTGTCTTTTGTGGCCTGTGCTGGGGTTTGACCTAGGTGCTGTGGGTGGGAAGCAAGTTCCACAGTTTTCCTGCAGGTCTCCTCAGTGACCTGTTGCTTTTATTTTCTTTAGAGGCTTAGAAAAGGCTCAGCACTCACTTCCCCCAGCTTCACACCAGTCAGGGTTGGAAACATGGCTGGTGAGCTCAAATGCATCTCCAGGTCTGCTCTGCGGGAAATTTAGCACGTGCTGGGGCTAGTGGTTGGATGAAGACACAAACCCTTTGAGCCCCAGCCTCGCTACACTAACGGTCTCTTGTCCATACCTGTCCCTTATCAATGCAGACTGTGGGGCATCACAGGCGGGCATGGGTGCAGGCAGAATAAGTCCCTTCTTCTGCTGGCTCCTGACCAGCGTCAGCCTGAGGGGGTTTCTGGCCGGATGATCAGACTTGATGAGACTACAGGGTAAAGGAGGATTTCACCCAGTCCTGCTCTGACCTCCAGGGAACTGAGGTGCATGGCACCCCTCTGAGCTTCAGAGGGGTGTCAGATAAAGGGTTCAAGACCAAGCGCCCCGACTGACGTCCCGCGAGGACAGCACAGGCGCATTTCTCAGAGCACAGTGATGGGAGGACGTGAGCCCCCTGCACCCCAGTGCACAGGCCCTGCTCTGCAGGTCCCAT
>NW_009217686.1:0-1895 GCF_000690835.1 Fulmarus glacialis
TGCGTCGCCCCCTCCACCTTCACAGCGACTCTCGCATCGAGTGAAAGCAAACGAGCCGAGCAGAGGGGAACCGAAGCGTTTCCCAGCGCTGGATTCTCCCTCCCTCCTCTGCCTCGGGCAGGAGGGAGCTCCCGGACTTGCTCTTGCTTTCTCGTGCCCTGGCTGGCAGCTCCCTCATGTGGGAGCTGAGCAGAGAGCGGGCCAGACGAGGGCGAAAGAGGCCGTTTCCCCTCCTCTGTGTGGTTTTTGTGTATTGAACGGGGACAAAAAGAAGCAGAGAAACTGGGGGTGCCCGGTTCACCCAGGCCTCCTGCGGGGCCTTTGTTCTTCCCAGAACCTGCCAATGTCTCAATAGCCTTATGATTCACAGTTGCCTCTTTGCTATACGCACATGTGCACAAGTGTATTAAACAGTTAATCCAAAGGTCTAATTCCCAAGTGTTTTGCACACGCGCGTGTGATCAGTTGTGCGAGGGGACGGGGAGGTTCCACCTGAGCTCCTCTGCCCCCGTGTCAGGACTTCCCTGGCCCATCCCTCGGTGCCGAGCGGGTGGTCTCGGAGGCGTCCACGGAGCTGGGGCTCCAGGAGGATAAAACCTGCCTCTGCTCCACGACCTGCCGCTTAAGCTGAATCGCCGGGACCAGCACAAGGACTGTGCTGTGGGCTGGTCCCTTCCGCAGCGTCAGACCCCCTGCGGGCCCTCCAGTCCGGCCGTGCTGGCACCATCACGGCCCCCCCTTTCTCCTTTCCCTCTCTGCTTTCTCAGAAGAGCATCTCCCAAGTGCCGCTGTGTCTGGGAGGGTCCCCGCGGCCTCCACCCACAGGGTCAAGCACTCGCCCGAAGGACCCTGTTGCGCTGGGAGGGTGTTTATGGACAGCCGTGGGGCCTGCTGGCACAGGGCTTGGGGGATTTCTCCTTAGTTTTTCAAGACTCTCTTTTCGCTATTCTTTTGGAAGATCTCTACTTGCTTGGAAACCTCCTTGCTGCAGCTTCTCTTTGCAACAGACTTTATTTTCAGCATTGCCTGCCTTTTGCTTGAAGCTGAAGCGAGCTGGCCAGAGCCGTTCCTCGCAGTGGATGTGTTCAGCGGAACAGCTTTGGTTTCTCTTCTGGCAATGCAGCTGCTCTTGTGTCTTCTCTCCACAATTGTACGGTGCCCTGGCGAAGGACCTGAGGGCTCGCTGCCCCGGGAGCAGCCCACGGGAGGTGCCTCTGTGTCCTCCTTTTCTCCACGGGGACTCCAGCGAGTTCAGGTCTAATGAACGTGGCTGGCTGCAGCAGAGACAGGGTCTAATGAGTCTCCGCATCTTGAACATCCACTGGGCATTCCCTGGAGCTGAGCGTGGCTTTGTCTTCCGGCCCCTCGCTGTCGGTGTTGCTTCCTCCAGTGCAGGGACGCGTTTGCCTCTGGAAGGAGCGGGCAGGAGCGCCCGAGCAAGTGAATGTGGCTCTGGTCTGGTGGGAGCACCCTGTTCCCAGCAGCGGGGTTGAGCAAGGGCTCAACCCAGCTGGGCTCTGGACTTCCCTTCCTGCTCTTTCAGTAAAAGAAAAATCTCTTAGAAAGTCCTTTTTTTTTTCTTTTCCCTGCTATGGTACAGATAACCTCTGCGGGGACTATTGTGTGTATCTTCATATCCAATAGAAATGCACCCAACCTCGCTGCTGCTGCCTCTCTTGTTTCTTATTCATTAGGCCACGTTTGGGAGTGAAAATTTGGGGCACTGGGCTTTGGGGTGGGAGCAGGGAGGCCACATCACCCTCTGCTGGGCACGGCTGCCCCGGCTCCCAGGGGCCCTGGCCCTTCCCAGCGGGACCGGGGTGGGACCTTCTGCTGCAGCGGTGATGGGACGTCGCTGCCGGGGGGATGGCAGGCGGGTCTGTCCCCAGGACCCC
>NW_009217687.1:0-204 GCF_000690835.1 Fulmarus glacialis
GGTGGGGGGCGCAGGGTCCCACGGGAGTCCCTCTGGCTCCAAAGTGGGGTCCCGTGGGGGCTTATGGCTCTAAAATGGGGTCCCGTGGGTCCCTGTGGCTCCAAAATGGGGTCCCATGGGGGCTTGTGGCTCTAAAATGGGGGCCCAAGGGGTGCCTGTGGTTCCCATGGGTGCCCACAGCTCCAAAACAGGGTCCCGTGGGTG
>NW_009217687.1:619-886 GCF_000690835.1 Fulmarus glacialis
GGGTCTCGGGGGTCCCTGTAGCTCCCTGCAGCTTGGAAATGGGGGTCCCGTGGGTGACCGCGGCCCTGAAATGTGGGTCCCAGGGGTCCCTGTGGCCCCAGAATTGGGGTCCCAGGGGTCCCCATGACTCCAGCACCCACAAGCCCCGTACCGCGGTGACAACATGGGGGTCCCAGTGACCCCAAAATAGAGGTTCTAGGGGTCCCTTTTGCCCCAAAATGGGGCTCCCATGGGTCCCTACGGCTCCAGCACCCACGAGCCCTGTAC
>NW_009217688.1:0-322 GCF_000690835.1 Fulmarus glacialis
CCACCGACCCCCCGGCCCCGAGCGCAGCTGCCGTCCAGCGCTTGCTGCGAGACGGCAGCAGTAAATCTGGGCTCGTTGCTGGAGACCCCAAGGAGAGCATCTGCAGCTTGTTTTCAGCATGAACTCCTGTAAAAAGGGCACCGTGCCTATAAATCCATCACGGGGAAGCTTCCTGGAAGCCCGGTTCGGCTTCTGTTCCTCTAATCCCTCCTGCACAGAGCCCCTACCACTGCCAGCGCGGAGGCTTTACACATCGTATCTCTGCAGCTTGCCTGGCCGGGTCCCCCTTAGTGTCACCTTCTCAGTGCTCAGCAGCGGGGAC
>NW_009217688.1:361-2062 GCF_000690835.1 Fulmarus glacialis
CCTCTGCAGCGGCTCCCCGTGAGCTGGCCAGAAACCTCTGCCAGGGCCATCTTCTGAGCCAGGCTGCGCTCCGCGTCCTTTAGCACCAAACAGTTAAAACAGGATTTAAAGCCTTCTTGGAAATCACAGCCCATCAGCAAAGAGAAGGGTAAATATTTTAAAGCCAATTATTGGCGGGTGAGCATACCAGAGGATGCTTCCTACCCCTGCAGATTAAGCCCAAAGGAATTAATCAGTAAGAGTCTAATTTAAGAAGCTTTTATGCACCTGTGGAGCTCTTGCTTTCTCTATATATACCACTTGCCTACGCCAGCACTGCAGGTGCTCTTATAAGATGCTGATCAGGATAAGGCCCTGGGGAGAGCTGGTGACCACTTCATCTCTAGCTGGAGGTGCCATGCTAAGCCATTCCCCTCCCTGTGTGAGTCCCTTCCCCTCCCACCCGGGGACTCCTGGGGACGCTGCAGGTGAGGGCATGGGGGGCTGGAGCTGTGTCCTGGGTACGCGGGAGCACGCGTGCATCTTCTGCTGCCCCTCCCAAGGGGTTACCCCTGCTCCCAAGTTTATGTTCCTGTGGGATGGGACATGTGATCCCCAGCCCTGGCCTCCTTACTGCCTGCGGGAAACCTGGCCATGGCAGTCACTGCTGCAGCTGCCGTGGGAGCCTTCCCTGTCCCGGCTGGGATCCAGGGGCAGCCGGGGCTCACCCCTTGCTGGCCGAGGGATGCCAGGTCCCTGCTGCAGGAGAGGCAGCGGGGGCAGAGGGACCCCTCTTGGGGCTGGCGCGGGGACCTTCCTCCCCCTCGGCTGCGTGGAGCCACGTGCTGCAGCCCTGGCCGGTGAGGGTGGTGGGTCTGGGCAGGTCTCTGAGGGCCTGGAGAAGGTGATGGGGAAGATGGGCTGTTGCAGGGGATGGGGCTGCTCAGGGCAGGGTGAGCAAGGCAGGAAGGGTTTTGAAAGCAGGTGGTGAAAGAAATGAGCTGGAAAAAACGGAATATAATCACCAGGGTCTCCTTCTAGATTAATGCTCTTCAGTGAGCAGGGTTGGGGTGTTTCTCCTTGCTAGAGATACCCCTAGAAGAGTGCCTTTAGCCCCAGCCGTGGCCCTCAGGTATCTGTGGAGGTTTCCAGCACCTGTGACCCCAAAGGAGCGTTTCCAACCCAGAGGCTCCTGCGTGGGGCCAGGCTGCAGCCGGGGAAGCCACAGGAGCAGTGGGAGCCTGTGACCCTGGAGGTGTGTGGTGTAGGGGGGCTTGATGGGGGCTTGGTCCCAGAGGAGGGGTGGCCGTCGTAGGGGAGGACAGGCGTGCTCCGGTGGTGCTTGGGGACGGTGCTCTGGGCAGAGCGCGCCTTGGTCTGATGGGAACCCTGGCTCTGCTTTGGGAGCGATGCTCCTCCAGGGAGGGACGGAGGAGTCTAGCTGTTTGCAGAAGCAGGGAAAGGGCAAGAGGAGCGGTCCCGGACGGGGAGGCAAGAGGAGCAATTTGCAATCTGGAGGGGGTTAGAGAGTTTAGGGTCTGTCTGTGGTTTGCTTTGCCTTCCTCCTCCTCCTGTTTCCAGCGTGTGGGAGGCATCTTCGTCCGGCCTCACCAGCAGCATCAGGCTCGTGTGGGTTTGGCGAAGCAAGCGGGCACAGCTCTCTGCCCTGGTCTATAAATACAGCGGCTTCTCCAGGGCTGTCTAGACAGGAAGCAGCCTGCG
>NW_009217688.1:2139-3095 GCF_000690835.1 Fulmarus glacialis
GGAGAAAACTCCCCGTGTTAAAGGGGATCGGCAGCCTGTGCTGGGAGCCCAGGGAAAATCAGCTACTGAAATATTCAGACGTGCCCAGGAAGCTCCTCTGAAAGGGGCCGTGGATTCCAGGAGCCCAGTTGCTGCAAGGCTGGGTGCCAGGCTGCCTGGAAGCGGTGAGGTCCTGGCCCTACATCAGCTGGCAGGAGCTGCTGCCTGCAGCCCATGCCATGTCCTTCTGCTGTTGCAGGCAGTGCAGAGCTCCTCCTGCCCTCTGCGTCCGTGTCTCATCCTTCAGAGTGCAAAGACTCCCAAAAAACTTCCTTCTTCCCTTGTCTGGGAATGGGGAGAGCCCTGCACCAAGCACCTCGCTTCCAAATCCAGGGATCCAAGTCTTGGATGAGGTGGAGGAGGAAGCGTGGCCATGCTGTGGAGCGCTTCCATCAGTGCAGACACAACCACCCCTTCCATCCCGCTCTGGCCTTCCTCCCGCCTGCCCAGCCGGCCCCTCTGCCTCCTGTCCTTACACTGAGCTTTGCAAAGCAGCATGTGTGAGAGCAGCTCTAGGCAGTGGATCCACTGGATCCCTCGCTCATCAGAGCCTGGGAAACAGCACTAGGACCCAACTGCTTGGGTCCTTCCTTCCAGGCTCTGAACCTGTTAGAGTTTGTTTTGCATTGCTTTCATTTTATACCCTTGCTGGGGAAAGTCCTCATCCCGGTTGTTTTGTTCCTGGCTGTGGCTTTTTTCACTATAAATATCCAAGCATTGCCTGAAAGAAAAAAACAGCTCTAGGTAGTGGGAGAAAAATCATAGCCCATGGGTAATGACACATAATTACAGCCTTTCTCCTGATGAAAGGAGCTGCCATTGGGCTCCTAAATGACAGTGTACAGAAAACGCTATTATCAGATTATCTGAGTGGCAGAACCTTTGCAGCAACAAGGAGCCAAAATGTGTCCGGCCCT
>NW_009217688.1:3204-4188 GCF_000690835.1 Fulmarus glacialis
GTTTGCTGCCTCTGGAAACTTGCACTGATCCCGCCAGCTCAAGGGACCTGTCCCCATGGCCCCGGTTCCCAGCAAGGAGAGGGGCTGCAGCAGCCCCCGTGGGCTGGCACCCGGGCTGGGCTCTGCGGGTGCTGCTGCAGGGGTGCGATAAGGGAGCGTGTCCCCGCGGGCCGGAGGAGATCTGCCCAAGTGATTTGTCTTTTGCTCTTTGCCTGTATCACTGTAAATGCTGTAAATTACAGGCATTTGTTATTTGGAACTTCTCCTCCTGCCAAGGCAAGATAACAGCCAGAGGCGGCTGCTGTTATTATTGTGATCGACTTCAGCACCTTCATCTACCCCTGGAGATCTTTTCGGCCCGATCCAAAGATAGCAGAAGCCTTTTTCAGGGTGGGGAGCCAAGGGGATGGGCAGTGCCCTGTCCCTGCTCTTGAGATAGCGGCCGTCCTGGGCAGCCATCAGGATATCCTGATTTCACATCACCAGGGCAGCTTAGCAGCCGCTGCCCACTGGAGAGCCTGGTCCCTTTCCCCCCTCGTAGGGAATGGATCTGGGGCCCCAGGTCTCTGAGCCTGCCTGGTGTGTGGGTGCTTCCCCGGAGCCTGAGCAGCCTCGGGATGAGCAGAGCATCAGTGCAGCTAATGGGAAGTGCTGGATGTCCCCTGGGACAGCTTATTAAACATCACAGCCCTGCGAGAGAACAGCGTGACATTCATACACCAGCTCAGCTTCAGTGCGAGAGGGGCAATGTCAAACAAACGTAATTAATTTCCCTCTGCAGATCAATTGGGGGCCAG
Source organism: Fulmarus glacialis (assembly GCF_000690835.1). NCBI lineage: Eukaryota > Metazoa > Chordata > Aves > Procellariiformes > Procellariidae > Fulmarus > Fulmarus glacialis. Next base: position 4,002 of record NW_009217688.1, read on the forward strand.
AAGTCAGGCCTGCCCGGTACAGGAGATACACTGCAGTGAATAATCATCCTCATGGACGGGTGATCCATGCTGTGCTTCTGAGGGCATGCCACTCGCCTCCGAGCAAATTAAAAAGCCTCCCCCGTGGGCTGAAGGCGAGACAAGGCTGCAGGCCCTCTGCGATGGATTATCTGCTGCAGTGAGTTAC
>NW_009217688.1:4217-5222 GCF_000690835.1 Fulmarus glacialis
TCTTCCCCGGCCAAACCTGGCAGGTCTCTCTCGGGCAACGGGTTTCTCAGATGGATGTTTCAGTCCTTTACCTGGCGGCTCTGGCAGAAGAGCGGCACGGGGAAGGCTGCAGCTTTGTGCAGGAGCACCCGAGGGGATGCAGAGCCCTGAGCATCTTTTACCCCCACCTCCCCTCTCCCCCTGCCCCAGGCAGCCCGGGGGGAGCCCGGGGTGGCAGTGGGAGCCTGTCCTGGAGGGCCACCGGTCTGGGGACGCGCCTAACTGCTGGCCTGGCTGCAAACACCGCCGTGCAACTGTCTGCCCCGATTGTTGTCTGCAGACAATAAAATATCATGTGATGTCTTAATGAGCTCCTTGGTATTTGACAATTGCAGGGTAGCAGCGCTCGCTGCCCCGGCTGGAGGGGCTGGACCCTGCCCGGCTCCCAGCACTGGTTTCTCGGTAAGCAGTCGCTGTGAAGCAGCTCGGTTCGGGGGACGGGGACGGGAGGAGCTGCCCTGCCCGGAGCAGGGGGAGGCTCCTGGGTGGACCCGGCTGGCCAGGACCCTCAGCCCTGTCTGCCCCGGCTCTGCCCTGCAAGGGCACGTTGTGGGCAGGGGCAGAGAGCTCTTATCAGCTGCGATTTTAGAATGAGATACTGCACTAATGTCAGGGAAGTGGCAAAAAAAGAGCTGGGCTCGAGCCCTTTGAAGGCAAGGCAGGATGGCTTTGGTGTTTTGCTCTCCCTGGCTAAGCTTGCTGGATACAGCTCCTGCTAAATGCCGGGTCTGTGGGCAGACCCCAGTGTGACCGTGGGTGCCCTGAGCATCTCTGTGATGCTCGGGCAGTTTGGCAGGCAGGGGCTTCTGAAGGATGCATTTCCCTTCATCACCATCAGAAGAGCAGCAACGTAGCAGCATATGGGGGATATTATGGTGTTGTTGAGATGCAACCAAGGAAGGAAAAAGCCAGTTTGGGTCGATGCTGCTAGCAGGGAAACCTCTGAGCAAGGAGAGTGCTGGGGAG
>NW_009217689.1:0-5199 GCF_000690835.1 Fulmarus glacialis
GAGGAGGGACGGATTGTTGGCGTTTGTGGCCGCTCCGGAGCCTTAAACCCAGTACAGCTCAGCAGGCTGTTGTCCAGGGGCAGGTCCTCGGGCACCCCCGGGTTTCGGAACGGCACTGCTGTTCCGTGGCCCGTGTGCAGAGACGGGCTTTTGCCGAAGAGCTTTCCCTCAGCGCGGTCAGGTGCTTTGATATCAAACTGTCAAGCGTAACTTGAGGGTAGGAGAGCAGCAGCTGCGGTGGGGTGCGTAGCACTTGTCTGTGGTGGAAAGTAACAGCACGCAGCAGCTCCTTGTGAGGACGCCACGCCGTGCAAGGTGGGAGGGGAGATGAGAGGTCATTTTGTTCTGGAATTATTGCTCATTTGGAGAGTTTGCCCAGGGGAAGGAAATGTACACGTGGTTTTACCATGCGGTGCCTGCTGTCCATAATTTCTCCATATAACTCGTACCTGGAGGGAAGAAGGTAGATGACTCTGCTATATGTTTTCAAGAAATGTGGTAGGAAACCCAAGACATCAGGTGAATAAATGAGTTCTTCCCTCACTGATGACAGAGAAGTTCTGCCTACACAGTAGGTGACACAGAAAGGGGTTAACTTAGGCCTCTGCAGTTCTGAACTTAAGCCCGTGCCTGGAGACCCCCTTCAGGGCACCGGAACACCACTGCTGCTGCTAGAGAGCTGTTGCATCAGGGTGCACCAGCCAGCCCTCTCCCCAGGGAATTTCCGGCACTGCTCTGCGCTTGGAGCAGTCCTCGCAGTGTTCCTGCTTACCAGTATAAACCAGGCCATTCCACTTGGATACGCCCGTGGTGGCCCAGGCCTCCAGCGCTATCCCAGCTGGCTGCTTTCTCGTGCGGCGTAGGGGCCTTCATTCCTTCGGCCTCGCACGGTCGGAAGTCTGATTGCGGGGGGCTGCAGCTCTAGCCTGACAGGGACCAGCCATCTGTGAGAGCACAGCTTTTCTTGACGTGGCAATCTGGATGTTTTCTGTTTTCTTGCCGTGGTGACATTTGGGTTTCCCTGCCACCTTACCAGGGGACCGGGAGTGGGTTTGAACACGGAGGAAGCCATCCTGTGGCCACAGACACAGGCAGGAGACCACAGATGTGCTTCACTCCACGAGGCCATAAAAAACAAGCAGCTTTTCACTGTGGCCCCTGTATCCCAACTGATACATATACTGCCTTTTTGGGGGGTGGTTTTTTCAAGCCAGCACTTGCTCCAAGGTGATAATACAGAAGATTACCCCACCCTTCTGGGAGCTAAAACACCCAAACATGTAGTATGTGCTTAGCTGTGGTACGTGGCTGGCCATGAGATGAGTACTCGGATGAGGGTGCAGGAAGGAGTGGTTTTCCAGGAATCTGGAAATCTTTCCTGCTAACAAAATGAAAAATACTCTCAAAGCTTCCAGATTCCCTTTCCACTTCAAGCTATTGTTAGCAGGGCACAAATGATTTGAATTAGTCAGAAACCTTAGTGTGCCCTGAACTGTATGGGAATTACAGTAAGAGAGAAATGAACGGGGTTCGGTTTTGTCATGCTGAGGCTTTGTTTATTAAGGTTTAAGCATCAGTTTGCATTAAAGACTTGCACCGTTGGAGCAGTGATGACTGATACGGGCTCATTAGACTTGCAGTCTATAATTTCACTGGCTGTGGACAGGTGGAGAAATGGTTGTCAACAAAATAAGATGGGAATACTGAAATAGAATGAAAGGGAAAACATAGCCCCATCGATTTACAAAACAGTACGACAGGCCCATTGCTGTATCCTCGTCATGCCTGTAGCATATAGCACATTTGCTTAGAAGTGTGGAGGGTTGAAGGTCAATATGTTCACAATCAAAGTACAAATGTATGCAAAAGAATGAAAGAGGAAATTAATCCTGGTTGCTGGATCTCCATCCTTGGAGGTTTTTGAAACTTGGCTAGACAAAGTCATGGCTGACCTGATCTGGTGCCAGTGATAGTTCTGCTTTGAGCAGGAGGTTGGACTCCAGAGGTCTCTTCCAATCAACATTTCTGTGACTCTCTGACCAAGATATAGGCAATTACGGGTTAACATACACGCAGCATCCTGCGGACAATTCAATAGTTAAAAGTTGGTAAGTTGGGAGAAATCTTCCAAAAAGGGTTTGGCTGTCTTAAAAATGCATAAAGCAATAAAACACACAAATTGGGTAATGTGACCATATTTCAAGGAAAAGGGAAAGAAGCAAAGTGTCTCCAGGTTGATAAAAATAGTAAGCCAGCATTTACTAGATCACTATTAAAATACAACTACCTGAATCTAGGCAGATGCCGTCAGAAAAGTTCTTGCATTTCAAAATAGCTGTATTAGTTCAGAAATGCCACCATGTCAGAATTTGGCTCCATTTTTTACTACTTCAGAGCAATTTCACTGTTTGATGATTTTGAACTTCATCTGGCTAATGATTTGGAAATCCCCTTTCCTTTTTTTTTTTGTTTTGACAAAGCTGATATATCAGTTTTAAAAGGTTTTATGCATTTAGTGTTAAAAGTATTTTGTCTTTAAAAAGCCCACACTGCTTAAATAGTTGAAATGACCAAAGCCCCATGTCTTCAAATGACCAAAGCCCCATGTCTAATGAAGAGCTTGTTGGAGAAAAGCAGTGAAAAAGCCCTGGTGAGAATGGCAGTAGGTAAGGAGAAGTATGGGAGTAACATATGTACATATGGGAGTAACTGGTTTTCCATTTTGCAGTACGCTCTAGCTAACCTTCAGCTTTACCGTTCTCCTGGTACTGTAGTGCCGAAAGGAATGCCATACCTACTGCGCAGCCTTTACAGTAATTCATTTACACTCAGCAAAACTGCCACCTGAATAGAAGGAAGGAATTTTACTAAAGACATTCGAAGGATTGTGGCTGCCCACTGAAGATTGTTTCTTAAACTTACATATTGATCAACCATTTTCACCTGAACTGAAAGAGCTTTTGGTGCGGAGTGATACATTAATCGCTCATATGTAGCGCACTGACACTCTGCACAGCTGCTAAAAGAGAAATAAACAACGAGAGCAATTTGCTGTCTTACTCTTCTTCAAGCCCATTTGACAGGAAACACTACTCCAAGTATTTCAGCTCCATCAACACGTGCAGTTTTCCATAGCCTAGATAAGATTGCTTGTTCATACTGCAAAAAGTTAAGTAAGTGCAGTGCTTTCCAAGAAGAGAATGACATCCCTTGGTTTGGATTTGAAGTATCAAAGCTTCCCCCCCCACCCCCCAAATAGTTTCTGATGTGGGAATTAAAGAATCACAGAGTGAGGTTGGAAGGAACCCCTGCTCAAGCAGGGTCAGCCATAGCAGGCTGCCCAGGTCCATGTCCAGTTGGGTTCTGAGTATCTCCACGTCTCCATTACATTTCAGGGAAAAAAATTACAGGAAGCAAACTAACACCAGATTGATTGAAAAATTGGAAAGCAAGCAGTTGCGATATCAATGCTAAAATGCAACTGCCCCAATCTAGGCATGTGCTTGTGAAAAAAACAAGCAGACAAGCAAACTGCCAAACAGCTTAGCAGCATCACCGTGTCATGTTCCATTTTTGAGTAGTTCAGGGCAACTTCACAACAATTGTGTTTCAGGGATATACATTCTTCAGACTACAATATGTGCCAGTACTCTGGGAGGATTCCAGCTTAAGGTATTCATATCGTGTCTTGGTAGTAACTGCTGCTTTGAGCATCTTGCATTGAAGCAAATCTAGCAGCCTTAAAAATATATGCTGAAAGAAGAGCTTTCTGCCAGGAGACTCAAGGACACCTATGACTGACTGCGACTAAAATGGCCATCAAAGCTATTGCAAACACATCATCAGGGCAGCCCAGGAATAGCAACCCTTTGTTGCCACAAACGTCTTGCTAGGTTTGATTCAAGCTTACCCAGAAGGGATAAATTACAGATTTTCCAAATAGAAATAAAAACAAATGGGTGCACATCTATGGATGTCCTATTTTTAATGTGTTATTTTGTTTACAAATGATGATACACACTCCCTGTTTGAAGAAATCAACCTCAATGTGTTTGGCCAATTACATGAGATGGAAAATCAAAGTTATGTTCGTGCACCTGATTCACCACTTGCTTTAGCAAGTAACACGTAGCTGAGGAGACTTACTCTATTTGACGTTTAACCTCCCCCCTAAAACACAGTAATCATTGGAGGTTTGCCTCGGTACGCTCTTGTAGACCAGCAGTCTGTAGCTGACATGCATGAAGGTTAGCGTCAGGAACCTGTGACGGACCCTTCCCTCACCCAAAACGGAGAGTAGCTGTCATTGTGTGATTTTTAAGACTCCCTAAGTAAAACAGATAAGGAAAAAAGCCCTTGTAGAGGTAAAGGAGTGTAACAGCTGGGGGAGGAAAATCAACCAGTGAGTAAGCAGAGGCATTCCCAGCAGCAAGTAACTGGAAAAAAAAATAAGAGAGGACTAGAAGAACAAGCAAACATACCTGCGTGAATTTTTGCGTGAATTCATTGGAGACAACCCTCAAGCTCCTAAGGCTCCCGAGGTAGCTGGCCAATGGTGCAGGCTTGTTAACAGAGGTTATGTTTTATGTACTTATGTTGTATGTACCCAGTAAAACTTGCCAGTTAAAGGAGTGTCTGCCTTTATCTCAGTTACTGATTGCTTAATGACCCGTTACCTAGATTTATTGCTTTGGCTACACTCTTACAAAGCCAAGTAAGGGCTAAGAACTGGAGAAACCCCAAAGACTGAAAAGCAACTGGGAAACTGCATTGAGGAGTCTTTCAACAGATATCACTTCTTCAGAAGACAGATACGATTTAAAGTTTGCTAGTTAAATAGTCTAAGTATTTTTACTCCCCTATGCAGCCTGTTTCCTTGTACTGCAGGAAAGAGATACTCCCTTTCATGAGTTGGTGGCAGGTGATGCTTCTCCATGCTAGCAGGGTGGTGCCCAAGGACTCATTTGACCCTTTGAGCCCCCCGGTTCATGGCTGTGGCCAGTTCTGCGCTCCTGTATTCAGTCTTCTCTTAATGCGTCTGTAACTGAAGGATTAGGAGTAATTGATGACCCCTCCACCCCCCCATGTCTAGGAATAACCAAGAATTTTCAAGGACCTGTTACAAAGCGGTTTTCAAAAGTGGTTAGCCACGTGAAAGAACATTTCTCACAACAGGAGCACTAGATGTCCGTTTCCCCC
>NW_009217690.1:0-12339 GCF_000690835.1 Fulmarus glacialis
GGGGTTCATGCCGCGTACCCCTCCCTCACTCACTTGCACAGCATCGGGCGCTCGGTGGAAGGTAGGGGGTAAGGGCGGGGGAAGGCTTTCTGTTTTATTTAGATTGGGACGAGCGTGGGTTAAAGGTGGCTGCGGTGGCGTTTCGTGCGCGCTCGCTGGCGGGGGGGCTGCTCTAATCGCAAGTGCCGGATGCCTCTCTGCTTAAATCTCTGTGAAGTTTCCTCTTCCTCTTGCTTAAGCGTGAATAACAAACTCTGATGACACGTATGACGCTTCAGCTAGGGTAGAAGTTCTCCCAATACCTGTTTTTTTTTGAGAATTGGAAACCTCCTGAGTGGCAATTTCAGAAACAGGGCTGTCTTTAAAGAGCTTAAAATGTGTGGTACCCGGTGTGCCAAGTGCCCGTTCTAGGTGGGGCTGTAAGAGGAGTGTGTGTTTTCTAACTTGTGGGTATGTTAAAAATATCTTCTCTTTCGGCTTTACTTATTATTCCAGTAAATCTGGACTAACTAGAAAAAGGATTTCAAATTTCATACTGATACAAGGTCTTGTGTTTTAAATGAAGAATGGGATTTCAGTCTCAAATCCTGCAGGAAAATATACCTCAATCTATAATCACTCTTCTGTCCTTACATAGATATTTTAATTTATCTCTCAATGACTGGTACTTTCTTACAATAAATTTGTAGAAAAAAGAGACTTTTTCATTTCTTTAAAGAGGTTAGAAAGTTTAGTGTTCATTAGCATATAAATACTCTAATGTACATCTGTCTAGTTTTAAGCAAAAAAAACTTAAGTAAATTTCAATTCAGAAAATAAAATCGCTTTGATAGGAGGTATAAAACTAAATAGAGAAGTTCATTCTTCAGAAACGTCATCTGTTCCTCTAATCCCATTTCATACCACTGGAAGAAGACAGTTGTAGCATCTATTATCAAATCTATGCTTCTGTTTAAAAAAAAAAAAATCTCCATTCTTCTGGGTAGATAATCATGAAAAACGCTAGTAGTTTCTCTTCATACCTCCTTCCTTGTGTTACCATGTGTGTCTTAACATTTTTAAGATAGGCTTGTATTTGTCTGGGACATAACTTTTAGTTGAAAAGAGGGTTGTGTTTCAGGGAGATATCAAACAGCTGTCATGTTGCTATGGTTATGTGATCTTGTCTCTGTGCATGTCTGCACTCATTTTTTTTAGAAAGTCTTATCGTGGGAAGACTTAAACTAGACAAGAAATCTTAAAGTTATTTAAGTTGTGTTCTTGGCTTCATCAAAGGCAGAATCGTATTGAATTATGTTATTCATCCACACAAGAGAAGGCTAGTCCCTTTAAGTACAGTTCCCTTCAGTACAAACTACCAATTATCCGCATCCTCGTTTTCCTACCTTGAGGGGAACTTAGCTAACATTTTAATGATAGGACTAGATTCTGACTTTTCTGGCATGAACTCTGCTGGCTTATCTTTGTGGAGGTAGGACAAAACCTTTCATGCAACTCGAGAGATTGAAATTTTGGCTTTTACATATCTAGACATCAGAAAGTTGATAACGTGAAGTGTTCATCTTGCCTGGGTTCCATCAGCATGAAAACTGGAAATGCATCATCTCTTGATTGTGAGTGAGCAGTGCTCTGAAACTTCATCCAGATTTTGGTATATTGCCTTCTGCTTTGCCAAACTGTGCGAGAAAAGAGAATTACATGGGCTCTCCCTTGTGCCAGCTACACGTCATGATTCACATAAAAGTGATTACTTATGCTTTTTGCATGTCCTACATGCCTGCAGTATTCCTCTGAATGGAATAGGTGGGCAGTGGAAACTTCCTCAGTGCCATATAAAGCAGAATGGCAGTGAAAAATGTTCAATGCTTTTCTATTCTTTTCTTTTTTCTAAATGTTAAGAGATTTCTACCTTTGTTAAGAAACGTGCCTTTAGAATCCCCTGAAATATGGCAGAGGATGGTACTGAAGTAGGGTCTCATTTTTTTTGCTGATACTAAAAGAAAGTATTGTGATAACAGTGATTACGTGATTTTGTAAAAATGAAGTTACAATTTTGGTTAATGGGTAAAGTTCTATTTCTCTGTTCTCAGTTAAGCTGACCCAAACAAGAATGTATGTATGCACGTGCACGTGTGCTTACTTGTATGGGTTTACTAGTGGTGTCCCACTACCAATTAGCTAAACCATAATAATAAAATGTATTTATTGATCATGAGAAACAGAAATTAATTTGAATATTATAAAACTGAGATCAATGTGATGTACTAAATTTTCTATTAAGCTGTTGACATTCCTGATACAGAAATTCTTGATGATGAATACAAAATCCTATAAATCAAAGTGGTGGCTATAAAGCCACCAGACATAATTTTACTGTTACCATGAATGGCTATTGTTCCTATGTTATTCTTAAATTTAATCTAGGTTTTACTCTAATTTTATGTAATAATCTGGTATCATATACTGCCATCTAGACTTGGATTATGAAGAATGTGAAGTAAAGGCTTGACTTTTGGTTGGCATGTGTAGACCAAGAGCTCTGCGAGGGTATAGAATCCACTCTTAGAAGCCCAAATGTGGAGGGTGATAGGGACCTGTGTATTACCACTTCAGAAAGTGATTGCATGTAGTTCTTTAGCAGAAATATCTTCATGTCAGAAGCCTCACGTGCTCCAGGTGGATTATAAAGTAATTTAGGTCTGGAGGCCATCTAGTTTGAGCAGGGCTGACTTGAAAGTTAGATTATGATGCTCAGGGCTCTCTCCACCCAAGTTTTGAGTATCTGCAAGGGTGGAGATTCTACAGGGTCTCTGGGTACCTGATTCAGTGCTCAACTATCTTTGTTGTGGAAGTGTGTTTTCTTGCATTTGATTAGAATTTCCCTTGCTGTGAGTTGTTACCTGCCCTTTTGCTGTGCACCTCTAAGAAGGGTCTGTCTCTGTCTTCTCTGTAATGTCCCTTTAAGTAGTGGAAGGTTGTAGCTGTTTCATCCTCCAGGCTAAACAAACCGACCTCCCCCAGCCTCTTCTTATGTAGTGTGATCATCTTGGTGGCTTTCTGCTGGACTTCCTCCACTGTGGTGTTGCCTCTCTTGTGCTTCAGAACCCATAGGTGGAACATGGTACTCCAGATAGAGCTTTGCTAATGCTGAGTGGAGGGGAATAATAATTTTCCTCAAGCTGCTGGCTTATGTTCTTGCTGATGCAGCCCAGCATACAGGTTGCCTTTTCTGCTGCGAGAGCACACTACTGACTCACATTTATCTTGTCCACCTGGACATCCCTCCCACACCCTGCAACCCCTAGGTTGCAGAGCTGCAACCTAGCCAGTCTGCAGTCTGTACAAGCATGGGGTTTTCTTCTTGGGCTGATAATCCCAATATGGGGTTCTTCCATTCCAGGGGCAGGACTTTGCATTTGCCTTTGTCAAACTTCATGAGTTTTCTGTTGACAAATTCCTTCAGCTTGTCAAGGCCCCTCTGAATGGCAGCCCTGGCCCTGATGAAGATGTTAAATAGTATCAGTTTCAGTATTGACCCTTGAGGAATGCTGCTAATAATTTGCTATTACTTGAACCACCAATTGCTCAGCCAGCTTCTGACCTCACTATAGTCTATTCCTCTAATCCATATGTTCCCAGCTTGTTTACAAGTGGCTTGTTTACTGTGAGGGTGACTGAGCACTGGAACAGGCTGCTTGGGGAGGTTGGGGAGTCTCCATCTTTGGAGATATTCAAAAGCCATCTGGACACAGTCCTGGACAACCTGCTGTAGGTGGCCCTGCTTGAGCGGGGCAGGGTTGGACCAGGTGACCTTCAGAGGTCCTTTCCAACTGATTCTGTGGTTCTGTTGAAAGCCCTGCTAAGGTCAAGGCTGAAGAAATAGAGTGCTTTCCTGTCTCCCACTAAGCCAGTCATTTCTGCATAGAAAGTAAGCAGTCAAGTATGATTTGTCATGGATAAATTTGATGTGAGATTTACCAAGTGTGTGTGTTTAATATATGTAGACTATAATAGCAATGTACACAACAGAACCAGTATCAAGAGCCTCACTGGAAAACAAACTAAGATGCCCAGTCTGTTTGGTGTTGATTTACATCACAATATGGGAACTCACTGCTCCTCTGTCAGATTACTGGGAACTCCTCTGCCAGATTACTGGGAAGAATGTATTCTAGACTGGCAATGACCTGTTCTGTCTGTACATTTGGAAGCTATGATATTTAATTATGCATCTCATCTGCTAATCCTTAAACAAGGGGAGAAGGGAGCTTAAAAAGACGTAGCCCATTGGCTGACAAAACTGACTGTTGTCTGTTTGGTCTAATTTAGCAGATAACCTCAAATACCTCAACATTTATAGGTGATTTGTATGTTTGTGAGACACCTGATATGATCTTATAAGCAGGTAGGCCGAGATGTGTGTTGGCCCAGAAAAGACATTGATTCTTCCATATTGTTTCAGATGTGTTGTTGAATAAGCTCGTAAAAGATCTTTGGCAGGAGCTTTGTCTTCTAATACGTACAATATCCAAACTCAGTACAATATGTGCACTGTATAATAATAGTAGAGAAGGCTGCAGAGCTGCATCACTCTGGACAATGGGACCTGGTGTAGTCATATTAACCTGTCCTGCCTAATGCCACCGCAGTGAAAAACAGACTGACTCTTCAGCAAGCAAATCTTACGGTGTGCATTATCAAAAAGAAAGTATTTGATGTATGTGTGTGATCTGTGGCTTTTCACTGTTCACGATACTATGCTGTTATTCTTTGAAAAGAAAATGAGGGTGGTGGGAAGGGATTCTAATAGATAGACCTGATCACCTTATTAGGAGAACAAAGGCAAGCAACGTTGAAAGAGCTGAGATGGCTTTTGTAGTAGATCTGCACTCTAAAAACACTTTTCAGATACACTCTGGATTCAGATAAAGTGATAACATGCCAATTACAGCCTCTTTTAGATCTAGCTTTTCTGGAGGCCAGTCTGCATTTTTAGAATTCCAGTCAAATTGGAACAGTTGTAAACATCATCCTTAATCCAGATCCTGCTCACTGAGCAACAAGTTGTGTATGGTTAAAGTACCTCTGTCTTTACCCAGTGAAGACCTTCAAAGTTGACTTAATAGACTAACATGTCTTTGGCAGATTCTGTCACTGGAGAGACAAAAACCAAAACAAACTGACCAGATTTTATTGTGGTTTCATTAGAAATTTTCAGAAATAGCTTCTTGCAAAAGAGCTGTCCTGAAAGCTTTTTTAGGTGAGAATTATGTGATTTAATCATCCTATTCTGCTGCTTACTATTCGATTGCTCTCTGTTGCCCTTGAACTGGCACATTCCATCCATTAATCTTAAGCACTTTGCTAACTTTCACTAGTCCACCAAAAAAACCCCTCACTTACTAGCATTCTGCTATCCCTGCTCTATAAACAGAGAGGCTGAAGTGTGCAGGGTGCGTGTGTGTTTGGTTGGTTTGGTTTTCAAAGTTCATGCAGGACTTCCACACGGCTGTGTGCATAGAGGATACTATGTGCTACGGGGAAGGTGTACTCGGCAGGGCTCCCAGCAGGCCAGGTTTCTCAATGGCTCAGACAAGGTGCCTGCTGAAGCTCGTTATGTCTCCTTCCTGCTGCACTCATGGGTTTGCCTCCTCGGAAAACAGAAGGGAATGGTGCATGCCCGGGTTTCCATCTGATAAGCAGCTGTGACTTCAGCAAAAGGGCTCATTAGGTATTAGGGTTCAGTGGGAAGTGTGTGCTTGCCTGGTAATAGCGTTAATAGGGAACCTAGGCAATTAACCTGTCCCTGACATCATTCTGCACAAACATCAGTGGAACATGTGCCCAAGATATGCTAGGGATCAGTTTAAATCTCCTGACTGTTCTGATACAGCATGATTAATACTTTTAGGCATTTATAGGAGGCTATTGAACAGGGGAGTGCTAACTTCAGGTTCATTGCACTCCAGTGAAAATATTTAATAATAAAAGACCAGGTATTGTACTTGTGTAGTCTATATATTGATAGTCTGTGTATGTAGGTGAAAAATTATGTCTACCTGGGGAAAAATAGGAACTTATTTTCAGACATTTCTTGTGATACAGTATGGAAGGAGCCTGGGTTACTACCATCAATAGTAAAATGCACTGAAAATTTTATTGAATTTACATTAGAAACACTTATATTCTGGATCTTTTTACTTTGCTTAAAGCACTAGAAAACAAGTTTTACTGCTGGAGAAAACAAAACTGAAATATGTATCCATAGGTACTCTACTGGAATTGTTCTTATCAGGTTAGTTTCGGGGTCCTGGCACCGTACAAAAATAGAATGAGAAGGTTATACATAGTTCAGTGTACTTTGAGTTAAGTTTCTCAGTGTTACCCATTATTAAATGTTTGTACAAACTAGATGTGAGTACCAGTGTATTTAAAAAGAAGGAAGAAAAAAAAGTGATAAGACTCTTTTTTGTCTTGAAAATAAAAAAATTTTCTAGAGGGAAATCCACAGGGAATGTGATGTCTTTAAAGAGAATATTGCAGTTGTTTTTTCTGTGGTTACATGATGTGAGATATGTTCATGTAGAAGAATATTACGTTTTGTTTGTTCCATTTGAATGGCTGCTGCAGATGTCTTTCCTCCTGTCTCCAATCCTTGCTAATGTCTCCCCTTCCCTTCCCCCCTCCTCATCTCCCACCCCACAAATTTCCTTAGTACTGTGAATTAAAAGCTCATCATGCCAGCATGGCGAGTGTAGATAATATAAGCATTGAGATTTTCAATGTTCAATTTTAGAAACAAGAATGAATGAGACATTTCCCACTCCGAGGCCCCCATGTAAAGCACACTAAAGTCACTTGGCTCAAGTCCAGAGTTTTATTTAAAAATGGGCATTCAAAAACTTATCATGATAGTTAAATTTTTACCCATTCTTGCCTGCTTTTCTTCTGAAATTTTTTTCCCTTATGTGCCACTTGCTCTTTTTGGTCTCTTCCTTCACTAGTCTTTGTCAGTACTTGTGGCATGTAAATATATGTTAACAAGATTCTGGGTAGGTTTGTACGTTCATTGTATTATTGAAAGGGTGTTTGGATTCATGGATGGGCTTGATATTAACAGCCTTGTAAACTCTATTTGCAGCGTATTTTGTGAGTCACTGTGATGAGAAGGGGGAAAAAAAAAAAACAAACGGAGGAGGAGGACTGGCTCCTTCAGGGTATCTAGTCAAGGCTAAACAATGACTTTAAAAACAAGAAGTATTAGCCTGTATTTTTAAAATCTCCAGTTTCCAACTGAGCTTTGCTCTAAACCATGTGCCTAAATAGAACTCACCATTACTGCATTAGCTTTAACTTCTAAGTCTATTTGTCCTAACTGAAGCTAAAAAGTCTTTAAATGTTGAAACGTAGTTTCATATTTCATCTGACTGCATCCTCTAGCAATTTAGTTACCAGAATTAGTTTAAATGTGAATACTGTGTTATGTCTACTTATAGGAGAAAAGCCATAGCACTTCTACCTTCTGCAATAGTAGTTTGACTACTGTGATGTGACACAGGTAGTTTGTGTGCAATCAGTCTTTCAGTAGCCAAGTACTAAGATTTTGCCTGATGATAACATGACTTAACATTGCTTTCCTGTCAGTATGGCTATGCTTTTTACACAAATAGTTATAAAAAGTACATAGCTTGATCAGTGTCAGGTGTTTAAAAGATTGGTAAGTTAAGATGTTACTCTTGGAGATGCAGTCACTGACTCTGAGCAGGTTCCTATTTTCTTGCAGTGAAAGTAAAACAACTTGCTTAGATCTTCTCTTCTTTATGCTTGCTGTGAATTGGTCAATCATCTTTTTCTTGCCTTCTATGCATCTCCTACACCTAAAAATAATAATGAAAGTGTGTGTACGTATTTGTATGTGTTGTGTATACATATATGCACGCACACACACACAAATGAATCTTAAATACAGTTCTTGCAGAAAATCTTGTGGGAAGGTTTTTCTATGAAACCTGCCATATCAGAGATTCCTGTCCCAGGCTAAAAAAAAAAAAAAAAATTCCAACAACTGTTTGAAAGGAACATATCCTAGCAACATAGATCAAACACTTCTCATAAAAAACCCTGTTATCTAGTACTGGAATCTTTATGTTGTAACTTTGAAATGGGAAGATCTGATGTATTTAGAAATAACCCACTGTTCCTGTGAGCAGGATTTATTTAAAACCGGTGTTATGGGAACAATCTCTGCTCTCCTGCTTCCTCTCTACCCTTGCTTTGTAGTTGTCTAGTTAAAGCATATATTTATCAAACTTTTCTTCAGAGCAGTAAAGGTCTTAAGCCTGCAACCATCCTGTTTTCCCTCAGCAAGGCTTTGCAGCTTTCGGTGTTTGTTTAGAGGTAGACAGAATTGACAGCTGGATATCATAATTCACACCAGTGAAGTTAGCAATGCTAGGGAGCTTGTGTAACATAGAATCAGCAATTGCAGCTGGTGGGTGCAGTTTGATTCTTATCTATCTCCATATCCTTTAGCTGGTGTTGAGAAAGTAAATATGTGAAGACGTTTTTAAAAAACCAACCAAACACAAAAACACAGAGCTCAGGATACTGAGAACGGTGCACAATGGACAGGCAAATTACTGTTTTTTTTCCCCTCACTTCTCATAGGATTCTGCTTTTTTGAGCATTGTACATAAATTTTTGGCCATGTAAATAGGAGGCGTGATCTTGAAACATGGCTTGTTATGCTTTGTATAGCTCATAACTATACTGAAAATTTAACTCTAATTTATGGTCTGCTGATTGCAAGGGCAAATTAAACCTGTACTCTTACTTCAAGTTACTTTTTATATGTAACTCAGTGTTGACTTACACTTGACCTAAATAAGTATTCACTTCCTCAGACTGCTGTTTTTTGGATGCTGCAGAGTACTACAGGAAGAGAAAGAGATTTTCCAACAAAGAGAAAAAAGGAGAAAACATAGCTGTTAATCAAGAGATAGCCTTCAATTAAGGGTCTTCTACGACCAGGTTAGGTCTGTTTATTAGCCTGTCACAGCCTACATTTACTGGTCTTTGGGTTGTGCTACAGGGCCTGTATTTCCCTAGGAATAGGGAAAATCGGGTGAATATTGATGATAATGATCAGTGATGTAGGCTGAATTGCCCTTTCAATACGATATTGTTAATTTTTAAACAAATTATAATCGCAGACTTACTTAAAAAGAAATAAAACTCTTATTCTATGCCTGTGTTTTACCCAAATAGTCAATCTTTCTGCATTCTCCTCTTACTTGAGGAAAGCACAGTAACACATCCCTCCTACCCCACTTCAGGGGATGAGGCTTTTTAGTAGAAAAGTGTTTCTAGTATCTTTTTATTCATGTCCCACAAAAGGAGAAGAGTGGTGCACCCTGCATCCCTTCTGGATGGCCTTTCTGCCTAGGACCTCTGGCTATAGATCCTTGATCTACCAGTGTTGCTGATTCACAGGGCTGGCTAATTAAAATTATGTATGTAGCTATGGTATGGCATATTGTGTTCAGCTAGTTGACATAAGTACAAATGGAGACCTACTCATAATACATGAATGAGTTGATAGACAAGATGTGACTTCTTACCCTGAAGCATTTGTTCCTTAGGCAGTTGTTCTGTGCATGATTTTGCATAGAAGAGATATCTAGATTTTTTTTTTTAAGGCTGGTTTTTTTTCTTTGAATGAAAGCTGGATGTGCACATGATTGCTAGTTCTGCTTTCTGAACTTTTTATGAATGAGGTAGCTACTGGAGATGGAAACAAATAATGTATAGAGCCGGCTGTAGCTCTCTTCCCCTGCCAGTTGAGAGATTACCCTCCCTGCTCCACTTCTGGCACAGTAACTCTTACCATCTCTGCAGTGGTTCAGATGTGAGGAAGAGGTTAGAGGATACTTCTAAGCAGATGATTCTGCAGTTTGATGTCTAGGGCTTACTTGTTGTTATGGGAAAGGTCAGTCCGTGGCAGCTGGGCTTATTTAATTAAATGACTGTAGCTGCTGTGTAACATGCTGAGCTCACAGCAGATTTAGGACAGTTGAGTTACGTTTCCTGTTTGTTCTTAGCCAATGCGTTCTACATCCATGGGTCTTGCAGTTACCTGGGGCATTTAAAAGAGCTTGAGCAGATCTGAAAAAGTAACATTTATCCTAAAGCTAAAATAAAAGCAAACTCTGTTCTCAATAAGAAATATAGTCCTACTGTGTCAGTTCAAAAGTCCAGTCTGGTCCAGTATTCTTTTTTCCAAGATTAGCTAGAGAAAAGTCTAGGAATGGGGAAGTATCATTCTGTGCCTACCCCAGTATCCACTTGTAGCAATGTGCAACCTGGCTGTTTCTGACAATGCATATTTACTGATCGTGGTGGACCTAAAGTAGGTTAAAGTACAAAGCTTGCTTTGATACACAATTGCATTAGGCTGATCTCAAAATCCAAGAGGAAACAAAGGCCACCAGAACATGTTTCTCAAAGAGACAAAAGACGAAGTTACTCTGTTTGTAGGTGGGAACACTGCCTAAATTTTAGTTCCTTGTAGCGTCTGTTGCCTTTCCTAAAAGGCAGTAACTAATGTTTCTGAGGAGACATTTTGTTACCCATTTTGAAAGAAAATCTGGAAGCAACTGGTCAAAGTAATGTAGCTTGTTAACTAACCAGAAACAGATGATGATGATAAGGATTGGATTCTTTTGAAACAGTTAATCTATTTTGCATTTTTCCCCTCCAGTCAGTTAAAAAAAAAAAACAACCCACACAAAAGAACCACCACAAACAAACCAAACAAAAACAAAACAAAGAAAAAACCAAACAACAACAAAACAACCCCCCAAAAAACAGGTGGTGGGGGGGAAGATGCTTACTGTCTGAATTTGTAGGATTCTGCTTGCCAGTGTTGAGATGTGTATTGTTTGGAGCTTCCTATTCTTGGAGCAAACATAATGTCTGGGATCTGCATAGCAAGTCTCTTGATGAGGCACTTCAATGCACTGAAACACTCGAAGTGCATCAGTAACTTCTCAGCCATGTAGGAGCAACAACCTGTAGTCTCCTCCTGGTTTTCTACTCCCTCTTTTGCCTTCAAGTGGCAGGAATAGTTTTGGCCTCTTCTGCCTCTGGTGGTAAAAGGGTAAGCCAAATTGCTGAATCTGGATAAACTGCACTTAAAAACAAACCATCCCCCTCCTCGTGCCTGGCTTGTTTATAAGCAATCACTTTGCTCATGATGATCCAATGGTACCACTGTAAATGGGTAATATTTCTTTCTTTCATGCATACAATAGCTTTTCTGAAAATTACTAGCTGCATACCAGTTTCACACCTTTCTCAGAAAATAAAGCACACATTTTCAGAACTAGGTTTAAAAACCCTGTGGTAATAGAAGCAAGAGTTTGTGAAAAGGAAAAATAGTCTGTGTGGTTTCTGGGAGTGAATATGAAACCAGTTAGTGTAAAAAGTGGGGAAAGCCTGTTCAGGTCAACTCTGTGTCTGTGGTGCTCTCTTCTCAGTAAGCAATACTGAATAAGGTTAGTGTATATTAATTTAAAAACAGTGTTCCTTTCTGGGTTGCTTTTTGTTTGGCTTTTTTAAACTTATTTTTATTTCTTGATCTGTGTTCAAATAAACTCTAAGGTGCTATTGTAGAGACTGTGCTTTGGATTGGCAATTTTTCGTGTTTCTGTGTAAAAAGAGTGTGCTCAGCTTGATTATGAGAACTGGGAATGGTACAGTGTGATGAGTCACATATATGTAGGAAAGAAAGGGCTGTTGTTCTCACAGTGTTCACAAGTCCTGTGAAAGTGTCTAAAGCAGCTAGGGATGTCCCAGTCACCCAAAGATTTATAAACCTTTAGGAAGATAAGCAAGCACATAAACCATGAACTGTTTTGACTTCCTTCTCAAGTGCTTTGGTTACAAATAAACAGTACCTATTTTTTTTTAGTCATTGGTTATTCCTATAGTTCTGCTTATAAGGTACTGACTCCAATTGGATTGGCTGGTATAATCTCTAGAAGTAGATAGGTGCTTATTAAATAGTGGGAAATCGTTACTTTTATTTTTTGCCTTTAGAGAGAGAGAGAGGTAGCCTTATGCCTGTAAGAAGGGATACATGGCAAGAGACCAGAAGTGTTAAATTAAGCAGTGGCCCCAGCATAGTAACTGTGTCACTGGTAGTGCAACTGTTGCTGAAACATTGTGGTCCTTTGTATCTCAGGAAATACCACAAATTGGCTGAGGTGGGACTATCGGAAAGTTGACAAGTGGAAATACAGAGCACACGATAGTCATAGAATCATAGAATCATTAAGG
>NW_009217691.1:0-340 GCF_000690835.1 Fulmarus glacialis
AAGAAAGCAGAACTGGGCCAGGCAGCCACAGCAGCCAAGCCCAGGCTGACCCCCACCGAGCCTCAATCCGGTAAAGCTGTCATCACCAGAGGGTGCAGAGGATGGGTGGGTGAGCAGGGAGGGAGGGGGCTGGGGCGGGTGCCTGCAGGAGCTGCCCATCCGATCCTTCCATGGTGCCCTGGACGCTGCCCTGCTGTGCGTTTCCTGAGTCTTGGGGCAATATATCTAGGCTGGGGGCTGCACCAGGGCGGTACCACCTCACACTGCCCTCCCCGCTGTTCTTACAGTGGTAAAGCGGCTGCCGGGGCACGGGCAGGTGTGGGACCCGCCCGGCACGAGG
>NW_009217691.1:388-5027 GCF_000690835.1 Fulmarus glacialis
GGTAACGGGCTGCAATGTACAGAGCAGCCGTGCTGTGGTGTGTGTGGTGGGGTCAGGCTGCATGCATGGTGGGACTAGAGCCTGCTCTCTGGTGTGCCACGAGTGGGTGCTGGGTGTGATTGGTGGTGCTGGAGCGAGCAGGGCTGTATGGCGGCCTTGTGTAAGCCATCATCAACACTGTTTGGCTACAGGTACCTCTGAGGCAGGACTATGGCACCAAGGTCAACCTGTTCTCCCACTTGCACCAGTACAGCCGGAAGAAGCCACTGACACAGCAGATGAGGTATGTGGCCGCCCCAGCCCAGGCCCCTGGCAGTCATTTGGCTCTGCTTCGGCTGGCCTGGCTGCAAAATGGCCCTAGTGAAGGGGTGTCCTGGTCCTGCGTGTGGGATAGGCTTGATGGGATGGATGGGACCCCTTTGCTTGCTTTAAGGAGCAGCGGCAGGGGCAGCTGGATGTCCTGCCTGTGGGGTGAGGAGAGCTGCCCTCAGGCAGTGCAGGGCCACAAGAGAAGGGGCTATGGGGTTAGCCTGACTCCTCAGGTCACAGAGCAAGTAGGAGCCCTACTGGCAGCTCCCTTCTTGGGCCATCCCTCAAGTTGTTTGGCTGGGAGCCTGGCAATGGGTTGGTTGTTCCTGGGCTGTAGAGGGCCAGTGCTGACAGCTTTCTCACGTTTGTCCCTGCAGCATCCCCTCCACGGTAATTCACCCAGCTGTGGTGCGCCTTGGCCTCCAGTACTCCCAGGGCATCATCAATGGCTCCAATGCCCGTTGCATCGCCCTGCTGGAAGTCTTCAAACAGGTATATGAGCAGCTACCCATGCCCACCAGGCGGCAAGGGCGTTGCACCAGGTGCAGGTGTCCCTTCCTCTTCCCTGACTACTGGGGCTGTATCTGTGCTCAGTCATCTTCAGCCTCCTCCTTCTGCCCTGCTGGTAGCCTGTTCTGACACTGCAGATTTGAGTTCCTGGAGCACCCCTTTGCCCTCCCTGTGAAAACGTGTCAAGCTGTGCGGTACACGCTTGTGCCTGGTCTGCAGCTTCCTGAGCGAGGGTGGTCGCTTGCAGTGCCTGGGCAGAAGGGGCAGGTGCCCTGAACTCATGCTGTCTTCCTTCTTGTCTCAGCTGATCCGGGATTACTCGACTCCCCCCAACGAGGAGCTGTCACGGGACCTGGTGGCCAAGCTGAAGCCACACATCAGGTGAGGGCTCCTGGTGCTGGAGCAGAGGGACTGAAGCTCCGCTGATTGTGGTCCGTTGGTCGCCTCTCCGCGTTGGTGTCCACCCAACCTTGGGCTGACTTTCCTGGGGCTCTGGGTTCTGCCTCCCTGCCCACCATCCCTAGCCCAGCTGCATCCTCCCTCTTCCTGTCCATGCCCTCCAGGCTGCTCTGGAGCTAAGCCCATTTCCTCTCTGCAGCTTCCTGAACCAGTGCCGGCCCCTCTCAGCCAGCATGGGCAATGCCATTAAGTTCCTCAAGAAGGAGATTTCATGCTTACCCGACACCCTGAGAGAGGAGGAGGTGAGTGGCCTCACACCAGCAGCAGGCTCCAGCCCCCTGGCTGCAGGCACCAGGGTGGAGGGGCAGCCCTGG
Organism: Fulmarus glacialis; assembly: GCF_000690835.1. Taxonomy (NCBI): domain Eukaryota; kingdom Metazoa; phylum Chordata; class Aves; order Procellariiformes; family Procellariidae; genus Fulmarus; species Fulmarus glacialis. Next base: position 1,981 of record NW_009217691.1, read on the forward strand.
CACATGCTCAGCACGGAGAGGTGGTGGGATGCAGACTGGGAGCAGTGCTGCAGTGAAGCTACAAGACTTGGCCATCAGCGTTGCCAGCCACGACCTGAGCGGGGACTGTGGCCAGACCGGCTCCCCCTCTGCCAGCAGGCACAGCCCAGCAGCACCCAAAGGGGCTGGGGTGCGCCGCAGCAAATGCTGGGCTGTCGGTGTCACTGGGCTGGTAGGACTGGAGCACGTCAGGAGCAGGGATGTAAAATGGGAGAGGCTGCAGCAGGCGCACGTGGTGTCAGTGAACGTAGCACTGCAGCACAGGCCTGGCCAGCACCCAGCATTGCACCTGCAACGAGAAGTGACGCTTTAGTGGCTGGAGGACTTGCAGGCTGGTCCAGCTAGTGCTGTGCACTGCAGGAAGGCCACAGCAGCTGGGTACCATGAGCTGCCCTGGCCCACCAGGACTGCCTGTGAGAGCATTATTTGACAGCATCAGATGAAGAAGAATGTATTTTTTTCAGTGCTCAGCTATGTTCTGTGCAAAAAGGTCCCCAGGAGCCCGTTGGCTGTGGAGCAAGGGGCAGGGTGGTGGTATACATCAGGAGGACCCCTGAGGCTGCATGGCTAGTGGGCTGAGAGGAGTCAGGCTGGAGAGTCTGAGCAGTAAAATCTCCATGGGATGACCAGAGCGACTGACCCAGGAGATGTGGGGGAGATAATGGACAGAGCTGGGGAGGGCCTGATGGCAACTCGAATGTGTGGTGAGGCACCATGGTCTGCTGGGAGACTTGTGCTGGGACAGGAGTGGCCTTGTGTGTCCTGCAGAGCCCCTGTCCCAGGGGAAGGTGCCATTCAGCAAACAGGCTGGTTGGGAGTAGGGCAGGGCTCTCCGCTCGCAGGCAGAGCTGAGCCTGCAGTCCTGTCAGGCTGCAAGGGACAACAGAGTGTCTGCGGTGTGGCAAGGCCGTGCTGTACGTGATGGCACTGTCTCCCCAGGCGAAGGAGAAGCTGCAGGACACTATCGACAAATATCTGCGGGAGAAGATTCTTTTGGCAGCTGAAGCCATTTCAAGGTCTGCTTTTGAGAAGATAAATGACAACGATGTAATCCTGGTGTATGGATGGTAAGAGGAGAGCCAGGGCAGCGGGTGGAAAAAGGAAACGGAGCAGTTGAGTGGACATGGGAAGCTCTTGCAAAAGCAGTTTTTCAAGGGTGGGAAGGTCGGTGTTGCCCAAGGGGGAGGGAGGGGTTGTGGCTCTGGGTCCAGCAACTAGAAATAAAACCAGCAGGGAGGGGGCAGTCAGGGGGTGCCAGCCAGAACTTGGCTGTGATGGGGAGCTGGTAAATAAAGGTACAAGGGAGAAGTTTATGACCAGCGGGGCAGGACAGAACAGTGGATATATGAGTGTGTCAGGACAGAGCAGAGCGTGGCCCTGGGATCAGCACTTTTAACTGGACGTGGATGTATTGTTAGTGCTTTAGAAAAAGCAGAGAGCTCATTAGGACTCTTGTCCCATCCCGGGAGACGGGCAGGCTGATGAGCTCGCATCACGAGGTGGTGACAGAGCACTTTCTGCCTGGCAGCTGCACGGGGAATGCTAAACCGTGTCTGCGGAGCACAGCGGATGGTGTTGGCCGGCCTGGCTGCGAGCAGGCGTCCCTGGAGGGCCCCGGTGCGGATGGCTGTGTCCTGCTGATGTTGTTTCTGATTTCTCCGCACGCGGGGACAGGCTAGATGCTGGAAGCACTGGAGCGCTTGGGCTCATTAGAGGAACGAACGTGAGGGTCTGATCAAGTAGCCTTATACCAGCCTGTACTGATTAATGTAGTTGTGTTAGCGCCTCAGTTTGTGAATGCCTGAGTTTGCACTGCCTGCCATTTCAACTAACCCAGACTCCCAGACCCGCCGGCCTGTGGCGTTACAGCGGTGGGCAATGCCTTGACTGGGCCAGAGAAGTGCCTGACGGAGGCCTAACGCCGTTGCCTTCAGCGAAGCCTGTACCGAAGGCTTGTCCGTGAGACTTGGCTGTTCCTGTTCAGGGGTCAGCGCTGTCCTCTGTTTGCATGTGTCCAGAGTTAAGTGTTTCAAGAAACCCAGATTCACTGCTTCTTCAATACAGGGCACTTACAGAGCAGCCATGGCTGTTTACTGGCATTTTAAACAAGCTGCAGCAAAGTCAAACGTCAGGAAGCAAAAATAGGGAAGCTTGTTCTTCCTTTGAGGGACTGTGTCCCAGAAAATAGGGGTGGGAAAAGGAGCCAGAGACCGCTGTGGCAAAAGGGTCCAGATGTGACGTGCCTCCCGGGTGATTGGCGGAGGAAGGAGCAGGGGCAGGAGGCCAGTGTGGGCCTGGAGCGTTATGAGAGGGAAACTTGGAGAGGGTTTGGAGGGGCAGTTTGGAGGGTTTCCCTCGCTGTGGTCGCGGACAGGTGGAGGTCAGTGCTGCTTCCAGGGAGGGCTGAGACATCACTTTTCCCAGGGGGTGATTCTCTGTGCAAAGACAGGGGGAGGGGGCCCTGGAAGTGAGCGTAGCAGGAGGGTGTCTGGAAGAGGCAGGAAGGGTGTCATGGTGAGGGTGGATGGCAGCTCTGCCCGGACTTCCCTCCGGGCAGCATTAGCCCATCAGAGTCTCGGTGGGAGGCCAACTCCCACCCTGGGTAGGAGAGACATTGCTGGATGTGCCCGGGGACCTGCTGTGGCAGCTGGCGCCGTCAGGCGCCTGTCAGGGCTGTCCCCTGGGCGAGACCCCATGCTAACACTCAGGAAACCTCCTGCCTGGCCGGCACCTGATGAGTCCCGCACTGGAGCCAGCGCCAAGGAAAGTCTCCTGGCACTGGGCTGTATTTCTGGGCAATGCTGTCACCATGCAGCATCAGCGCGGGCTGGCTGGGGCAGCCGCGTGGGCCGGGTGAGAGCCTGGCCTGGTGGGATGGGGCAGCCTTCTAACTGGTGTCCGTCAGCTCTTCCCTCGTGAACCGCACGCTGTGCGATGCCCACGTGAAGAAGGGCCGGGCCTTCCGTGTGATCGTGGTGGACAGCCGGCCGCGGCTGGAAGGCCGGGAG
>NW_009217691.1:5038-6255 GCF_000690835.1 Fulmarus glacialis
AGACGCTGCGCCGGCTGGTGCGTAAGGGCATTCACTGCACCTATGTGATGATCAACGCCATTTCTTACGTGTTGCCTGAGGTGAGGAGCAGAGTGGGGCTGTGCCGAGGGTTGTGGAGGGCATGGGGGAGGCTGCAGCATGATAAAAAGTGCTAACAGATCCCTGCGCTTCCCTGACAGGTGTCCAAAGTGCTGCTGGGAGCCCATGCGCTCCTGGCCAACGGCTCTGTCATGTCCCGGGTGGGGACGTCCCAGATAGCGCTGGTCTCCAAGGCCTACAACGTGCCTGTCCTGGTGTGCTGCGAGACCTACAAGTTCTGCGAGCGTGTGCAGACGGACTCTTTTGTCTCCAACGAGCTGGGTAAGGCTTCTGCCCCTTCTTCCTATCTGGGACCTGCTCCCTCTTCCCGCTACTAGCCAGGACGGACTGATCTGCCCTGCCATTCCCCTTCCTGGCTGAGGGGCCACCACTCACAGGAAGGGTGGCCGTTGGGCCTGGCAGGCAGCAGGGCAGCATGGAGAGGTGCTGTCCCTCCCCCTCATCCTGCTGGCTGCTCCTCTCTCCGCAGATGACCCTGATGACCTGATCGTGCTCCGGAAGGGCCAGGCCCAGCTGGGTGGCTGGGCAGAGAACAAGTCCTTGCGCCTCCTCAACCTGGTCTATGACGTGACGCCGCCTGACCTGGTGGATCTGGTCATCACGGACTTGGGCATGATCCCCTGCACCTCAGTGCCTGTCGTCCTGCGAGTCAAGAACGTGGATCAGTAGTAGGGGCAGCTGCACGGACACTAATAAACCAGGCCCTACGACACACCTTGTCTGCCTTCTGTGGTGTGGCAGGAGCCCCAGTGCCCCGTGTCGCCACAGGCTCAGCTCTGCGCTTTCCTTGGCCATGCTGGCACTTCTGCCCAGCTGTGCCCAGCCCCTCTCCTCCCACTCCAGGCTGCAGCGGGGAAGGACCTTCCCTGTCCCTGGGCCCCTCCTCTGCGACCTGTGGGAAATGGTGACTCTGTGGTGACAGCCCTGGCTCACGCCTCCTCTGGCTGTCGTTCTGGCAGCCAGTCGAGCTAGGCTTATTCGGGAGAGCCCCGCACCTCTGACCCTGCAGCACTCTGGGGGTGCCAGGGCTGCTCCCAGCACGAGCTGCTCCTGCAAGAGGGGCCTGGTGCGAGGTGCAGCCTGAGCAGAGGCTGGGGGCTCTGGCACTGGGAAGGGGG
>NW_009217692.1:0-6496 GCF_000690835.1 Fulmarus glacialis
TATAATACTGTATATATATATAAATTAAAAAATAGGAAATGGATGAATTACTAGTCAAAGTACTTCTCATGGTGAGGGACAGCAGTTGTTTTTTGTTTATCTCATTTTTTGTTTGTTTGTTTTTTAAAGTATGAGGTCAGAGTAGACTCCAGTGGTACAACTGAAACAGACAGGTACTGTTCTGACATGGATTTTCTGTACTAAAATGAAAATGTCACTTTGTATCAAAAAAAAAAAAAGTTAAAGAAACTGATTACTAAATAAAGGTCAATTTCTATAACTTGACTTGTGTGTAAAAGGTGCATACACCTAATGTTCTCCTTGGCTTTATTTAGTTGAGTCCTCATATAAGGACTTATTTTCTGACTAAAATTGGCACATATAGGTTCAGGTGCCCACCTTGAGAGGAACAAGTTTCAGGTTTGTGTTTTTGCCTAGCCTTGCATACGTAAATACCAAAGACGTTCAAAAACTGCAGGACACAAGAAGTGAGATGTTGGTTTGTGTCAACATATTTTTAACATTCTGGCCCAGTGGTGTTAAGGATTTCAAGCGGAAATGCAATTGATTGGATGCTTTAACTGGAGAACGAATCTATCACTGTTATTTTCAAGAGAGCGTCACTGGAAACCAGGGAAAACCTACTAGGCAAAAACGTGAATCATTAGCTTAAAGGCACACTGTAGAGTTCTGTGCCTCAGTTTTTACATTTCAGACAGACCAGCCTCTTCTGTTCATTGAGTTATCTGAAAACTTAGGGAAGGTAATTATTGTGTATTAACTTTTCTCCTTCATCAGTTACTTTATTCTCAGATGTCAACTAGTCAACTTCAACATTAACCGGATTGGTGGATGGTCAGTCTTCTTGTAATCTGCATACCGACTAATAGCCTTCAGTCATAAGACAGGGCTTGCATCTTACCTACTTTTATTAAAAAAAACCACCATGGTGCCATCTTCTAATAGAGGACGAAGAAAATGAGGATAGGCAGGTTCTGGCAGGTCAGTAACAGCCACACCTTGCATGTCTTCTGATCACAAGGAAGTAGAATTGAAGTCTTGGTTATAGAAAGATTCCTTTAGCTCAGATCAAGAGTTTCCTGATGCACCATTTTATTTTATAATACTACATGCTGGAGCTAGATTTGGCCATTGTGCTGAAAAGAGTAACTTTATCCAGGTGTTTAAGAATATAGTTCTGTGGGTATTTTAAAAATAGTTTAAAAGTAATATAGCTAGACAACAAAAGTCTGAAAATTTCACCTTCATGCTCATAAGCTACCAGGCAGCATGTATGGCTGCAGGTAAGGAGTTAGCTAGAAATCAGCATCTTTTAACTTTATTTCTCCATAGCTGAACGGACATAAAATGGCTGAATGTACTGCAACCCATACATAGATCTGTTGTTAATACGCTGACAAGCATCTACTTGCTTTCAAGCCTTTGCATTCTGTTCACATTGACCTGAATTGCAGGGCCAAGTGCTTGCCAGATCCAGAATTACACTCTTGACAGCTGCCAACCTCTCCACCTCAGACAAGGGTCCTTTTTCAGTGTCTGGTAAATTTGGAGGCCATATCATAATCCCTTTCAGTGAATGCAAACATTGCCTTAAGCAGTCTTGAACCGCTTTCTTATATGTATCTCAGATGGATGCATGGTTGAAGTACCATGCATTGTAATCTTTTCTCTTATTCATTTAGTTGCTTTTGAAGAGATTATTTTTTTCAACCTTAATTCTGTGTCATTTTGCTTAGAAAATGTCTTGGTGTTCTTCATTGAAAAAGTACATTTTTGATGAACATCTGGTAGCAAACTTTTTAACTATTGAATTTGACTTCTTTCTCTCTTAGTATTCAAAGAGATGCTTTTGCTAGCACAGCCCAAATGATGCGAATGTGAATTCAAAAACCAGGTAAATAGGGGATCCTATTACTTAAGTGTAAACATACTAGCTTAACTTGGGATTGTTCAACTCCATTTTAACAAACAATTCCTTACAAGCTTTTGTAAAAATGCTTGTTTATTACATTATAAATAATTTTAGATGAATGTCATAACTTTATATTTAAAAGTTGTCTAGATGGATCCTTTTCTTGAAGTAAACTGTGCATAAAAAGCATACTATGACTAAAAAAATTCAAAACATTTTCAGTACTGGAAATTATCTTGTAGACCTCCAGCATGGAAAATGTTTTGGGGTTTTTTTATATTGTCGTGGTTTAACCCCAGTCGGCCACTGAGCACCACACAGCCGCTTGCTCACCCCCCTCGGGTGGGATGGGGAGAGAATCAGAAGGGTAAAAGTGAGAAAACTTGTGGGTTGAGATAAAGACAGTTTAATAGGGAAAGCAAAAGCCGCACGCGCAAGCAAAGCAAAACAAGGAATTCATTCACTACCTCCCATCGGCAGGCAGGTGTTCAGCCATCTCCAGGAAAGCAGGGCTCCATCATGCGTAACGGTTACTTGGGAAGACAAACGCCATCACTCTGAATGTCACCCCCTCCTCCTTCTTCAACCAGCCTTATATGCTGAGCATGATGTCATATGGTATGGAATAGCCCATTGGCCAGCTGGGCCAGCCGCCCCGGCCATGCTCCCTGCCAGCCCCCCGCGCACCTGGCAGGGCACAGGAAGATGAAAAGTCCTTGACGAGCGTAAACATTACTTAGCAACAACTAAAACATCAGTGTGTTATCAACACTATTCTCATACTACATCCAAAACACAGCACTATACCAGTTAATAGGAAGAAAATCAACTCCATCCCAGCCAAAACCAGGACATATATTTATTTCATCTTGTAACTTAGTTTAAAAACAGTGAGAAGAGGAGTACTAAAGGTATTCTGATTTCAGTAGATCTCATTCAAGTAAGCATTTGTAATTAATTTTCCTCTACAAAATGCACCTGTTAAACATGCAGTAAGGGTTTTTTTTCCCCCATGTGTAAGGTATGAAATTCCAGATGTTTTTTTTCTTTTAACACACACAAGTTTTAAAAATATGAGTCATCTTCCTAAAAATGTAGGAGGGAAGATGGCAGAGATCTAATCATTGTTTTAAGAAGCAAATCACCAAAATCTTTGTACTAAGTAGCCTAGTCACTTATTGTGAATTTTCTGTCATTGCTATGTTTTATTAACAGTACATTATATGCTAAATGTGTGTGTTCACTGGGTTATTTTCTGTGTCCGTCATATTGAAGGAAATAACACCAGTGGCTGAGGAAGCTTTCAGAGGTATGGTATCTTGATTTATGACCCTTTCTTTTGCTTGTTCACAGTATAAAGAGAATGTCTAAGAGATAGAATACAAACAACCCAAAACCGAAACAACACCCCCCCCAACCCAACACACAAAACAAAACAACCCCCTTCCCCCCAACCCCCACTTCCTAAGTGTCCAATTTGGCTTTTCTTATGATTTTGTGTCCTTCCCATCTTCCTAAAGATCTATTAAAAGTTCAGAAAACAAAGACAGCAGTTTACTCTTAACTTAATCCATGTACATACTGCATATTTAACAATACACTGATGTATCCAAAATTGGAAACAAGTCTGTCAAAGCATTAAATACTTCCAACAGCTTGGAAAAAAATCTATGTGTTTCTTGATAAAATTTCACTTATATTTGCAATGGCTTTTTTCTTATAAAGTTTTTTCAGTGCAAATGTGAGTGACATTTCTTATGTAATCTTCCCTATGCCCTTCCTCTGAAGGCAGGGGATGATCGGCTTTCTGAAGATGGTGACTTTGATCTTCAGAGGAAGTGACACTTTTCCCACAACTTTTGAATCTGGTTTTGCTCCAGATTCATCTTATCTCATTAGCAATAATGCCAATCAATTAAAATCATAATTCTTTCATTTGCCAAATCTGCTTGCTCCACAAATGCCTAGCATTTGAGCTTAGCATTTAGATGCTCAAATCATCTACTTGTTTAGCCTAATTAAGACAATATTTGTGGCCCACCTGTGACACACCTAAGGTTTTTGGTTTTGAGCTTGTCTGATGTTTGGCTAGTGTAAGCAATAAAAGGCTGAAAATGCATTTCTTCATCTAAATACGTGCAAGGGGTCTAAATGTGATTGTAAGTCTTATAGTTCTGTGATGAAAATAACTGATAGTTACAGCATTTTGAGAGGATAATTCCAGTGGAGTCAGCAAAAAGATCCTAAGGTAAGAGATAGAAACTTGTTCTCTGCTGAGAAGATATGATTTGAGAGTGCTAGCAATTGCTCACATCGTTATAGTAACAAGTAGGTTTGTGATGTAAAGATGAGTAAGTGCAATTACTGAAGAAACCAAACACATGGAGCTGAATTCCAGGACGGTGATACAAGCTGCATGTCTTCAGCAACCCTTCAGGTTGGTCCCATGGTGGCAAATGCGTATCACTTGATTCTGGGGTTGGCTGAACTGTGTGGCCTTGTAGAGCTTCTGGCTGCAAATGTGTTTCCAGCATTCATACTTTTATACCCTGACTTGTACTGTAGTAAAAAATGTGTGTTTAATAGCTGCAATTATAGTGTGATCTGTTGAGACCTGCTCTGACTGATTTGCAGTTCAATTATTTAGGATTCATTTTTCAAGGTGGTACCACATATTTTGTGCCAGAGTGATTATTTTACAGCTGCAAAATAATTCAAATGAAGTTGTAAAAATCAATTGCATATCCTCCCCCTCCTCCTGGCCTTACATGGCAGACTTTCCCTCAGAGCTGCAAGGTTTGAACTCCAAGAGATACTTGAATTCCCAGCTGATGGTGACACTGCTCTGTTGTCCTGCGCAGAACAGGATCAGAGCTGTCTCCTGACAGCGTGGGCTAAGGAAGTGTTGGGGCTGCACTGGCTTCAGTCCACAGCTGTGCTCCTCCATGGGATACTTCATAATGTTTCAGTCTTTGCGTGAGTTAACCCTAGAGAGATGCTTCAAGTCCTGGCTCCGCAGCTGGCAGTTCTCTGCCTTCCGGAGCTGAAATGGGGTTTCTGATCAACAATTGCTGCCGCATTTTTCCTTTCAGTTGTCCCTTTTTTGCTATGTAACCATACATAGAGGTATAGTTTTGACAAGCGCTCCATGAAATTTTTCTCAGAATAGGAGTGAGCTTCTAGTTTACGTGAGAACTATATTATGGATACATCCCAAGCCTTCCCCTTCTTTTATTGTTATATTCAGTTTTAGTTTCCCTTTGCTTTATAGTCTTGCCACCCTTAGTAGATAAATCTTCTTTCAAGGTGTGTCTCCCATCCAATGCAGCCCCATTTCCTTGCTTCATGCTTCACTTGTGTCATTGCTTCTCAACTCCTTGCAGATCTAGACTCTCAAAGATATTTTTTTCCATTGCTGATGCTACCTAATCTCTCTCTTCCTGGCCCTGTTATCTAATACTAAAGTATTTTGGGACATTATGTAAAGTCTGTTTGTTTCATAAAGCATACTATGCGGTTGTGTATTAATTACTGATTTGATTCTAGATGCTTGTTATACTCACTGTTGATGATCTTGTGAACAGCAGCGGCTGATCCACTCCAGCATTCAGCAGCCTGCTATTTCAGATAATGTTTTAGCAAGGATTCTACATCTGCAGTTTCTGAAAGTGATGCCTTACTATGTTTCCAGCAGTGTCAGCAGTACATTCGTAAAAGAACCTACTTGGTAAGCAACAGAAGACGACTTGAGAAAGTCCACACACCTGCCTTAGGATTTTATGACCTCGGCTGGCTTACAGAGGCTGCAATCTTTGAATTAATTTGGATTTCCCTCTGCACTGTTCTGATTGTGTGATAACGCAGCGCTGGTAAGGTATGCAGCAGTATAGCTGAACTTGCTACAAATTACTGAGATCCATAAATGGTGCTTGACCTTCACTAGAAATAAACTATCATTATTCTAATTTTAACCTTTTTTGCTGTAACTTAGGGTGTTACGGAAGTTACAAGAGGTCAGTTTATAAAGAGAGTTCTGAAATGCTGGAATTCACCAGAAGTAGCCATATTTCTCTTGTTTCTTTCCCACCCTACTCTTGCACTAAAGCCCAATTTTTATTTTACACCCTCTGTACTGTCAGTCATTTGAAGATGTAGGCAGTCTGTAATACACAATATGATGGAAAGAACAAACCAGTGTTGGATGTTGGAAGTCATGGGCCCTTAAACTCCTTTTAAGTTCTCTTACCTGCAGCAAGAGCTAATTAGAAATAGAAATCCTTTCGTGAAACAATTAAGCCAGAGTTTGAAAGTAATTTTTTTTTCTTGCTCTCAGTGCTCTGATAATGAGACTTTCAAAATCTAACTTCCTTATTTTTAGAAATCATCTGATGTCCAGACCAACTGCATCTGTGGCACCTTAATACTTGTTCTTGTGAAAATACTTTTTTAACTACTTAGCCTCAGTATATGTACTTTGTGATGCAGAGCACTTTCAGTTTTTGTTTTTCTAGGCTAAACAAACTTACCTTTTAGACTCTTAAATGGTGGGTTCTTCATTCCTGC
>NW_009217692.1:6522-9634 GCF_000690835.1 Fulmarus glacialis
CTAGTTTGAGTAGCCAAAGCTTACTACCACATGAACAAATGGAAATGTTGCTTTCCAGGCATTAAAAATAGCATTGGTAAAGGTAGAGAGCTGCTTCCTCCTAGCACAGAACAATGAAATTTATTGGCGCAAGGAAGAGTGTATTTACAGAAAGTTCCTAGCTCTGCCACAATCTTATCTTGCCCTTTAAAACAATGATGGTTTGTTATTTTTCCATTGAATTCTTAAAGGAATGTCTTTAATCCATAGACAACTTTCAAATATGCCAGACGTAAACCTGATCTATTTCAATGATTTGGGTTTTATGGCTTTTTGTTACCCCCTGCTACTTATCGGATGTGGTTTTTGTTTAAATAAAGGTTTGTTCCATCATAATCCATTGAGTTGTCCTGCTTGATGGTGTGAATTCATGGTTCTATAGTCACTCCAAACCGAAGTGTCCTATTCCTCAATGGGGGGAAAAAAGTTACGTCAGCTAACCTGTCCGATGTGGGGTTCCCTTCTGAGTATTCCTGTGCTTTCTGAGTGTGGTGTTTTGTTTTCTTTTTTTGTTGTTGTTCTGGGTTTTTTTTAAAATCTAATTCTGCAAATACCACACACCAAGAATACTTCCTGAAAATCAGTGGTACTACAGATAAGTAAATGACCAACATATGGTTTGTTAGTCAATGTGAAACAGAAAAAATGGCAAAATTGTTTAGAATGAAGCTGATGGGATACATTAAAAAAAAAAAAACCCCGATGTTCTGGTTTTCAATTATTTAGCCTTGTGTTTGATTTTTAATATGCCTACTTTAAAAAGGTGTTATGAGCCTGAAAGTTATATATATAAAATGTAAATGAATTGGAATGGAATATTTAATTTGATAAACATTGAAATGAGGCGTTAAGTTTCAGCAAAAGGAAGGCTGTTGTTCTATTTCATCAAATTTCTTGGTATTCACTATTTTCAGTAATTTCTGAAAAAGAAAGGACCCTTTAAAAGGTGTCTCAAGCCAGCTACTCAAAACAGGAGTTATGCTATGTAATAACTCATCATTAAAAGTTTTGTTTGGGGATTTTTACTGTGTGTAGTACAGAATGTAACGATTAGAGAAAAAAAATATTTCTGGTATGTGAGAGAGACTATAACTTTCTTTCCCCAGTATGTTAATATGGCCAGTACAAAAACTACAACAGATGAAAAAAAGACGTTAAAAATTATTTCTTCAGTAGAAACAATAATACGTGGAAGGTGACTTGCATTTATCAAATTGTTCTTTTAAAATTCGAGAAACTCTCCCTTGATGCAAACTGACACATCAAACATCTCTGACACTCTATTTATTTTTATAGTTACAACATCTCATTTACAGTCATTTTATGCCGTATATAGCACTGATTGTTTTTTCTTGCAAGATTAAGAGCAGAGTTTTAAACTGTCGTCCTCAAGGTCACAAGCCTGGCAGAAGATTCTTCTCTTGTTTTTTGTAAATCATGAAGTACTTCAATAGCCAAAAAACCAAACCAGACAAGCATGCTTAGGTTTAAGAAAATAAAAGAATATGTATTCTATGACAATTTCTTCCATAAGACAGAAAGTAGTAGCAAAATCAATGGTGAGAACTTGCAGCCTTGGTGATGACTGTAAATCAATGGCTGCCATGCATGGCATGAAAAAACAAAGTGACGGAATCTTAAAATAATGTATGCTGCCGTCTATAATGTACAATTAATGGGAGTTCAAATAATGGTGGTTCTGAAGGGATTGAAAAGGATTGTGTATTTCTTATCTGTAAATCCAACATTTCTAGTGTGTTAAATCCAAACACCTATTATGGGCTATTTTGTAACAATCACTCTAAATTGATGAAGGCATACTAAGCCTTGTATGGCCACAGACCTTTAGTTGAGACCAGACAATAATAATCTAGTCTCTAAAGTATGCAAAAAGCATGAGAGAGCATCAGGCTGATTGGCTTAGTGTCAAGTCCTACTTGTAAAAGGTATGACTTAAAATGGAAAGCCTTTGTGACAGTTTATGCTGACTAACTCAATGTGTATAGCCTGTGCAGAGGGCTATTTTCCACCTATTCGTGAATACACAAGCAAGGAAATTGGCTTTAAACACAGAGGGGTGCAGACAGTTCTTTTGTTCAGTCAAATAAATATTTTCCGATGGACATTTAACTATTTCTAATTTATGGGCAACAGATGGTTTTTCTTCATTAGTAACTGTTTTTCCAGAAGATAACTCTGCATTAAAATTTGTGAGGATTCGTGGGCTCTTTTATCGTAGGTAAAGCTCTTTCTTGAAACCACTGGATTTTTTTAAAATGAGAAACCAAAGCGACTTCCTCAAACCTCCAAAGCCTATTACTTTATTATATTCTGTTTTTTCTTAGAGGCAAAGGCTGTTAAACATGTTGTTGCACTCTTCTCTGGAAGAAAATCCTTAAGTGTTTATAGGATGCAGGCATAACAGAAGTTCATTAAAACTGCCTCTGCTTTTAACTCTGGTAACATGCAATGGCATCAGATCAAGATGTCGGATTAAGTCCTGAAAACTCTTGAATTCACCTGTGTTCAAAATTAAGTGTTCAGAATTTCCTGGTAATGAAAACGTTTTATTCTTGTTTTGGGACTAGTGAACAAATGGTTTGATTTTTATGTCTCCATCCTTGTCCCACTAAAACAGACACTTTACCCCTTGCTGTAGGAACAAGAACAGGAACTGAGGCTTCTCACATTATAAATGCTCCTGCCAGAAGCATATTGTTAAGTTCTAGTTAAAGCATATTAAGTATTTTGAGTAATCGGAGCAATACCAGAAAGTTTTAACCTTAATAACGGATATGCTGGTTTGACAAGGCTTTCACAGCAGAAGTCACTGTTGTATAAGCCGTCACAGATACAACACTCTTCTCATTATGGAAACATACGTGCAGCTTGAGTAGCATTTTCCTTTTATGATGTATTCAGAGCTCTCTACAATTCTTTAGGGTATATTCATACAAATTTGTGGAGCAAGCCCTCTAAGACACAAGTGTTTGAAATACCAGTGTCTAGTTATGTTGACTTCAAGCTTTAAATTTTAAAGGTCCAGAATTCAGTGATAACAGCATTTTTTCCT
>NW_009217692.1:9665-33353 GCF_000690835.1 Fulmarus glacialis
GGTACCAGCTTCCAAAGTTAGATGTACAGAACTTCCTCTTACTTGAAAAAAATACAGATTTGCATCTTTCTTTTGTTTAGACACCAGTGTAAGTAACACAGTCATTAACTTGTCAACAAACTCCTCTGCCATGTGTTGCTGTCTTGTACGCAGCATATGCAAATTGTCCCAGTGCCTCACGAGAAGTTGCTACATGTCTTTCCTTTTGCGATCCATGCATTGGGCCGTGACCTTTCTCTTCTAAATTTCTTTATTCAAGTTACAGACACCTCTGTGTACAGGTTTTGAAGTGATCTGTGCCCTGTTGCCAGTGCTAACCTCTACCATCAAAGGGCACAAGAAACAGTCTCGCTCTGGCGCGAGTAGGAGCGTGGCTGCGGTCCAGCTCTGCCTGCTGTGTGCTTGCTCTGCACGGTTCGGGTTGCTGGTTTTTAAGGGACTGAGATGCTGGCTCTGTTTCTCGCTTCTCTCCTCGCCCTGCTGGAGGTCCCAGAGCCCCTCTTTGCTAACCTTTATTTTTTCCTTTGCTTTGAGGCTGTGGATGTACTGTAAAACTTTTAATTGCCTGGATTTTACAGGTGGCTTACCTGTTTGTATTCGTACAAAATCTAGCAATAGAGAGAGGGAATGGGGCAGGAAAGTCAGTGAATGGTTAGCTGTTACTTCAAACAGGACAATATTTAAACAAACCCTTCAACGGTGAAGTGATCTGTGAGAGGCAGAGCACTACGTTACCAGCTGTGATTGCAGGGGCAATTATTTTTTTTTAAGTGCCTTTGGTTCTTGGAAGAGCCCTGTGTTTTACCCCAGAAGATTATAGAGTCCTTTTTATGCAGCTTAACATCTTTTTACAGATGTTCCTATCTGTCTTACAGGTAGGAAACTATCCTGTTTTATGGATAGGAAGCTAAGAGGCAAATAAAGATAGCCCAATTTTTAAGAAATCTTAAGGGATTTTTAAAAAATGACTAATTAATACTCTAAATGGTGCCATAAAGAGGAGAGGCATGTTACCCTAACTATGTAGTTTAACAGGAAACTGTGCTACGTGATGCTGCGTAAACTGTCAAACTACTTTAGTGTTGCTGATTTCAGTGCACTCACTGAGGCAAATAATGGCTCCAGGAAATAACATCTCAGTATCTCGCAATCAGCATTTCTCTGTTTACTCTTCATATCATTCTGTTCCTATTTCTTCTGGTCTTCCAGAATGGACTTTGAGCTCTTGCTCTAGTGCCACTGAAGGCAATAGAGTTTTTCCTGCAGCTCAAAGGCAAAACTTGTTGCTGCCTTTTGTCATTAGCAGCCCAGCAATTCTCACCTTTGAGGAATGCAGGGTTGGGGCACAAACATGATTTTTTTTTTTTTTTTTAATTTAAATGCAGAGAGACAGATGAAAGATAAATTTGGTGCTCTTGGGTTTGTGTTGGGCTTTTTTTCTCTGTTGTGGGGTTTTTTTTTGGTTGTTTGGTTTTTGTTTTGGGTTTTGGTTTTTTTTTGAGGTAAAGCTGAGTTTATACAAGTATAAAGCTGGGCAGTCCACATAATGGATATTGCTATGGCCTCCAGCCAGAGTTGGAGGAATCATCAGTCAGTTTTAATCTGATGAAGGGCAGAGATGGACATAAATCCCCCTCTCCAACAAGATGTAAATATTTTTCTTTTAGACTGCTTGCTTTTTCCTTTTGTGAAACTTGTAGAACAAAGGGAGCAATTTGAAGAACGGTCTGGACTATATCAGTGCTTAGGTTTTTAATGGAGTTTGTTCTGATCTACCACCCTTTGGTATCAGAAGACTAGTCTTTGTTATGCAGCCTCTTGGTAGCTCTAGTTTTACATACAGGACAGCTGAAATGCAGTGAAATTACAGCCTTGATTTCTAACAAGTACTAAGTGGCAATATCCCACCCCTTTCATTAATGACAGAAGGGAGTCCATGACTAGGAGCTGCATGACATTATGCAGGTCACTATAGGGTCAACTCTGTAGTGCTCTCCTCACTGTGCTTGAAAATGGGGTGTGCACCCCATTGAACTTCTGTGGTCAATCCTTTGTGTCTAGAAAGGAGATGTGCCGGCTGCCCAGCTGCTGGTGTGGAGCAACCTTAAACACAGACTTGACCTGTGGCACTTGTGACAATAGGAAGGATGTTAGAGTGCCTGTATTTACTGATATTCCTACAAAGTCATTGCCCCCCTAATACAAGGGTATTAATTACAGCTTGAGAGAAACAGGATGACTCCAAGGTCAAGAGAAGAGAGCATGTAATCTGGAGTTTCCATCACAACTGATTATGCTTATGCTTCAGCTATTAAAAGTTACAAGGTTGCATTTCTTATGTGGATGCTTGCTTCTAATTAAAGAAAATGCATGTGCTTTAAGAACTCAAGAATAAATAGATTCCAATTTTTATCTTTAACTTAATTTCTTAATACCTTTTTCATGTGAATGTTAGCTTATTCATTTTCTGTGCAAATGTGGTTTGTGCATTTTTTGGATGAATTTAAGACTGCATTTGTACTTGCCTGATACCTTTAGAGGCAAGCCTTGCTTGCAGCACAAGATAAAATGAGCCTTATAGTCTTGTCTTTTCTTCGTCTTTTGTTTTCCTTTTCTCATTTGCTGCCTGTCTGTATGGAGGTGCTTCAGTTAATCTAATCAGGTGAATTTAACGTTGATTACTTAAACCAAAATGGACAGTATGGATACACTCATTCAAGAACAGAGGCATTTTGAAGTGAGTTACACTGCAGAAACAAAAGCTCCTTGAATTCTGATGAGAGCGTTCACATTGCAACGTGAGGTGTGCAAGTACTTCAATTAAAAATAAATTCAAATTATTTTTCCCAAATGACTGTTCACAAACACAAAGGACTCAGTTCTCTTAACTCCAGCATCTTGATAAAAGAATGAATCCATGCACTTTACTCTTCACCCCAGTACTAATCTCTCTTGTAGCAGAAAAATACGTACAATTTCCCTTATAGAAAATACCCTCTGTTTTCACCAGTAACCTTGCTGCTTTATTTGTGTTTCAATGATAACATTTGTACTCCTTGCCTGCCTTCCTTATTGCTCTCCTATTTACGTTTTCATTATTTACTATGGTTTGCGTATACTGGTAAATGGAGTACTATTTCTTTTGTGATGTTTGTTGATGAGACATTTGTGAGAACAGTCTCGTCGTATCCTGTTCAGTTACCATTTGTGTTTTGCGTTAACGTGCTGCTTTTCAGAAGCCTTTCCGTAAGCTGCATAAAATGAGACTCCCAGCTGAGAGCAGTTCAGAACATCTCCTTTTGGCATAGTAGCTGCCTTTCTATTTTAACTAAGTGAGATTCAGTGAATTTACTGAGACTTACATGAATAAGTACCTCTGAAGCTAGCTTAGGATGAAGATCGCAAGGGGTGTCTGGTGTATGCTTCCAAAGAAATGTTCACCTATAGCTGTACATATATAGCATATTTATATAATGGGAGATTCTCCTATCAGCCATGTGCTTTTGAAGTAGTTACTTTTCTTCCATAGTTTTTGAAGCTCTTGACATGTATCATGACTAGAAGGAGGAAGGATAGTGGCTTACAGACTGCTGTTCCCTCTGTATACAATTGATATATTTCTATTCAAAGCTGAGGTTGCATTCAATGTACCGCGGTGTTAGAAGAGCAGAAATAAGGAAGGAAGCGATAAGCTACTAGGTGGGGACTCAGAAAATTGTCTCCCATTTCCGGGAAATGGTGTCTTTCTTTTATAATCCTAGGCAAGTCAGTCTGGTTTGACATTATATATGCCATGAAAATCTCAGCAGACTTTAAGGGGAAAAGAGAAAAATATTACAGTCATAATATCCTTGAACTGGCGTAAATCTACCCCAACTTTAGAAACTTTGCCCCAAGTTGTATGTATCTTCTTTATCTTCTTTAACGCATTTTCTTCCTGGGCCATCTAGACTATGTAGACTCACCCCAAAGGAGTGACATTCTCTGTCTCACTTGAGTGAAGAATAATACCACTTATGTTTCCTTGCCAGTCTTGTTGACTTCAGGCTGTAGCTTTTCATCTATAATTTTGTATAACACCTTGTAAAAAGAGGCTGTGATCTCATTTGTGGCCCCTGTGCAGCCCAAATAGGAAAATTTATAGAACTGCTGTACATGTAACAACTTTTAGATAGCATGTCTATCTGGTGAAAGGGGGTGGTCTGGAGCTGCCGAAACAGCAATTGAGACGCAAAATAGAGAGTGTTATTTGTTGGTCACAGAATGTTTGGTGCTTTGCAGCACCCAGCTGGGTCACGACAAAGTGACATGAGAGAAGCAGCAGTTCCCCCTGCTCTCCTCCCTGCCTTGCCTTGCTGGTTTGAGTTCTTTGGGAGCCTATAAGAATGGTCAAATGCATTTTCATCGCTTGTAAAAATGCCTTACTATCAGTCTGCGCCCACCATCTGTCATGAAATTTCAGCAAATAAAAATACTGCATTTGGCAAGCAGACTTTAAAAGCAGGGGAAAAAAAAGGGCGCGAGTCCCACAAAGCAATTTCTGATTTATAGGGAATAAAACTGTATTTTGCAGACACACATAACAATTTCAAATAGCTAAGCTGCAGAAAATTGGCTAATGGAATATATATAAATGTATTTAGTGCAAATTTTCAAGCACTTAGGGCAATTAGCTGTGTGTCTCTCTACATGAAGTTTTGCTTCTAGAGAGAAATTTATTGATTGTGGAGCAAATGTGTGCCCCTTCAGTCTTTCCCAGTAAAGAAAATAGCATTTTGTGACATGGGAGACAGTGGGAGTTGATTTTCGAAGAGTACCCAAAGCAGTGAAGGCTGAGGTCAGGTCAGCACTTGACTGCCAACCGCTGTCAAGTGACAATATTGAGAGCTGTAACATCACTGGAATACACATCTTTTGGCTGTTTCTGCCAGTATCACGAACTTCTCACAGAGGTGTTTTATAGCTGCAGAAGATGTAGGCACGCACTGGAAAGAGCCCAGGGCTTTCACCTGTTGACATTGCTATGGTACTGGTGCTTTGCCTGCAGAACTCTGGCTATCAAAGGGCTGTGGTGTTCAGGGAAGAAATCCGAGTCTCAGAAAAGTGAGCATTGCTGCTTGAATGAGGAAAAACCTACAGTAAATGAAGACCATCCATGTTACAATAACTTTGTAAGACAAATTAATACAATTACACTGCATCCTTGGGCATCTTGCCCCTCACTACAAGAAGGACATTGAGGTGCTGGAGCGTGTCCAGAGAAGGGCAACGAAGCTGGTGAAGGGTCTGGAGAACAAGTCTGATGAGGAGCGGCTGAGGGAACTGGGGCTGTTTAGCCTGGAGAAGAGGAGGCTGAGGGGAGACCTCATCGCGCTCTACAACTACCTGAAAGGAGGTTGTAGCGAGGTGGGGGTCGGTCTCTTCTCCCAAGTAACAAGCGATAGGACGAGAGGAAATGGCCTCAAGTTGCGCCAGGGGAGGTTTAGACTGGACATCAGGAAAAACTTCTTTACTGAAAGAGTGGTCAGGCCTTGGAACAGGCTGCCCAGGGAAGTGGTGGAGTCACCATCCCTGGAAGTATTTAAAAGACGTGTAGATGTGGTGCTTAGGGACATGGTGTAGTGGGCATGGTGGTGTTAGGTTCATGGTTGGACTGTATGATCTTAGAGGTCTATTCCAAACCTTAATGGTTCTATGATGCTATGATTCTAATTTTGGACAGTAAGTATTTATTTCAGGCAATGCTTTCTCACCAGGAAACCCAGGACATTGCAGGAAGGAGCACCGGAAGTGCTGTACACAGGTCGCTCCTGAGCTCAGGCTCCAGGCTGGCCATAGGTGCAGATATCTCTTTCTTTGGAGGGCTCCTATTGCTTATTTACTTGTATCACTGACAGCTGTTCTCTTCTGCAAGTATGATATCCTGGCCTGACATTCTGGCCAAATTCTAACTATAATCCTTACAGCCTGCTCGACTTAAAATAGCCCATACATTAAAATATGTCATTTCTCTTCTAACTGATGGTGGTGTTTTTAAACAATTTCCATTTTTCACCCCAAATATGGCTCTTTCAGCTTTGAATGTTTCTCTATTTCTAGCTTGTTAAAGTACTTGGAAGGCATTATGCATTGCATGCATAAAACAAGCTATTATAAATATTTAGCTAGTTAAAGCATTTGTAATTTTTTAACTTCCAAGTTAGAAGTAAATGGGATACTTGTAAAGACTCTTGCATTTTTTACAGAAATTTATCTAAGTAAATCTTTCACAATGGAGCATCAGTGCTCTCTGAGTGCCATTCGAAACGCTGTTGCCTGTCCGTTCCTTTCTGCAGACCCTCCTCAGCTATTATCCTGCCTCCTTCCAGGGAACGGGAGGTGCAGCTTTGACCCCCCGCCCCCTCCCGCTGGATCCTCTCAGGACATAGGTTTCCCATTTTCAGGACGAGAATCCTCAATTGCTGCGGCCCAGGAAACCCGACCCCCTCTTCTACCTTAGCAGCCTCGTTTTAATGGGAGAACAGCAAGGCCGGCTCAGTTCTTTCAAAGGCAGTTAAAGAGTTGACCCTGGGGCGGGGGGGACGAACGACACCTCAGGCCTGCGCGGAAGCCTGAGTAAGCAGGACCCTGCAGCACAGGAGGACTTAACTCCAACAGGGAGCTTAGTTCAAGGGCTCACCCAGACATTTTAGCGTTTTTTCTTTTTTTGCTGACTGGCTTGAAACAGCTCCCTTTCTCATGTTTGAACACCCCTTTTGAAGCATCTGCCTTTCCTAAAGCACTGTGTCCTATCCAGGTTTTGTCTTCCACTCTGGGCAGCTGTCACCCAGAGGCCACAGCATCTGTGCCTGCCTACATCTCGCCATCAGACTTCCAAAGTGCCAGCAGGGCGTTCCTGGCTCCTCCCATTAGTCCGTTCAAGTATTTGTATACCCTGAATGTAGGACACTATAGTCTGTGTTCAACAGTTTTGGCCCAGCTTTGAAATACGGGGTATGACATAGTCATCTGGTTTTTTAGTCGCCTCCATTTTGATGATTTTGACCCAAGATGGGCCACATCTGATGGGTCCCTATTTAGTACTTGAATTGCATGTGTCCTGTTAGTCTGTGATTTTTGAAATACCACACCAGCCTCACTACTGGTAGTTTACCTCTTGTGCTCTGTTTATATGGTTATTTTTTGACAAAAAGGAAAAAAAAAGAAAAAAGAAATAGTTGAGTGGTGGTGGTTGGAGAGGATCAGTCAGTAAAATAGTTTTCCTTTTTCTCAGGACTCAGTGGAGTCCATGGTTGTGTTTTCTTTTCTGTCAAAATCTCTGGGCTGTATAGCCTCTCCAGGCCTTGCTCTTAGGCTATGAAATAGGAGCATCGGTACATCCTTTCCTCACAGAAACATTTTCTGGATAAGATTGCGAGGTACTTAAATGCAACAGTACCGGAGTCTGCACAATAACTGGATAAATGTTTCTTAATTCTCTGATTAATATCCTATTAACACAGCTGGACAAATAACTGAAAGTACATTTTTCCTCTGTTTTAAGAAAATGGAGAACTTTATCTATGAGCAGTATTCTTAACAGAGTATTTTAGTAAAGAGGTTTGAAGAAATCTGGCAAAGAACATTTGTGAAACAGCTAATCTTAGACAAATAAAAGTAAAGTATTTAAAGAAGGCAAATGTTGAACTGTAAGACACAACTATTTGCAAAAGGAGCCTGGTTTCACTCAAAGTAATGGAAACAGCTCACATGAGCTATTTATCAAGTGCTCTGCAAGGCTAGGGTTTCAAAAAAATTTAAATTGCTCAGTCTTTAGGCCAAAAACTTACCGCAGAAATTACTTAGAGAATATTAGTAAATGTGAGAATCAGAAAATGTTCAATGGCGGTTAATAAACAAAATGTTTTTTCTAGTACGTTTGTCTCCTGGATCGTTAGTCCTATGTCTAAATGTTACTTTTCCCTTGTAGTCAGGCACAAAGAGAGGGGGAATGGAACCCTGAAAAGGAAAGTGGCTAAGATTATTCTCCGCTTTTCAGACCAGGTTTAGACCATAACCAACATACCCAGGATGGCATGAGCACTGCTCAGTCTCAAAGCCATCCTTATCTGCTTCCCTCTTTGTGCTAAAGGCACCACAAACCACTGGAGAGAGCATTACACATTTTCATCCTGTGTTTTTATTTTAATTGGACTGGATTTAAGCTATGTCTAGATGTGCTTTCAAGAAGCTGTGGCTTTCATATTTTTTTGTTGAGACTGACCAGAACTGATAATTTATGGCTTGTAGAGCCGATGACTTAGCACTTTCCAAGTTAGATCTGGAGCCAAGCGCTGCAGTAATTATTTTGCAGTTCATTTCTCGTGGACCTTGAGCTTGGGGCTGGGTGAGGCTCCGAGGCAGTGCAGCAGAGGCACTGGCAAAATGGCAAAGGGGGTCACTAGCAGTTCATGCAAACTCCGAATCTCACTGTTGCCCTTCTTTTCCAAAAGAAGCTTCCAGTCTGTGATGAAAGTGACTGATGTTCCTCTGTAGAAAATAGAGCGAAACTATAGCAGAAAATATATAGTTTGCTGAAAAGATGTGCTAAAATCATTGCAACTTAATCCATCACATTTTGCTGCTCCTTCCAACAACTGAAGATCCATAATCACATTATTCAACAGCCTGCAGATCTCTAAATCTGCTTTTCACTTTTAAGTGTCACTTCTTGATTATTCTATTAAGCTCAAAAGGCAAACTGAGATGAAATTTATTTCAGAAAGGAACAAAGGTGAAATGCACAAGGGAGCCAAGATACTGCTCAAACTCGGGGAGTATATGGAAACTGCATGGGAAGTGTGAGGTTTATCTCTGTCTGGGTTTTCCCTGGATCTCTGTATAGCCCTTTTCTGGTTGGGAGAAGAAGAAAACAAGGGAGAAGCAGTTTCTAGTTATACTTGCATACAGGATATAGTTGCCTGCCTTTCTGCCTCTGCTGATTGCATTATATTCCACAGTAGTTCTGCCGGTTTAATTTGTCCCATAGGTCTCTTCAGTCATTTCACGGGAATGTTATTTCTTTTATAACCTGACAGCTTTTAAAGTAACAGTTAAAAGAAAACTTTAATTAGACAGAATGTGAGCCACTGCCCTCCCTCTTTCTTCGAGTCACTTAAAAGTCAGCTCCCATATTGAGTTAATGCCTCACTGACCTGTGTGCAGCTACCCCTGGAGTATACTATCATTTAGTATGAACAACAGTTTCAAAGTACTGTGTATGTACTACTCAGCGTGTCATCATGACTGATGGAGTTTTTCAAGTGTTCTTAAAAGCTCCAGTCCTCCAGAGCTGTTCAAACGTCACTGAGGTTACCTACCATAGAGCCATGGTGGGAAACCAGGTATTGATGTGAGGTCATAACTTGCAACGGCACCTACAAAAAAATCCAAGATGTACATTAATGTCATAAATTATATTGAGAAGGCTTAGAGGAACAGCTTCACATATACTCTAAAACAGCATATGTATATGCATTATATATATGCAGCAAGACTGAAATACTCTTTGGCAGAGCCTTGGTGTAAGGATCTATCCACTGGGTCTTGAGCTGTATGAAATGCTTTGAGAAGCTGATAGTGCCTCGTACTTTTGAAACAGATCTTTCAAAATGTCAGGTGTAATTTCATGCATTTTAGGGTAATGCAGGGACTGCAAATCAAACTGTGATTGAAAAAGTCTAGAGCTGCCTCTTTCCATTATTATTAAAGTAATCCAACTAAAAATGAGGGGAGGGAAAAAAAAAACCACCACACCAAAAAAGGAAAAAGCCACATCATGTTGTAATTTCAAAGCCACCTCATCTCAGGTGTATGTCCCCTTTCTGGTGCACAGCCAGAATCAAAAAATGAAAGTTGCCATCACAAAACCCAACTCTTTTTGCCATATCTAGCAGAATACTCTTTACCTGTCTCTCACCAATGCATCGCTTCATTTCCCCTGCTTCCAGTGTCTGAACACTGTCTGTAAAGCCTGGCTTCTAGTGATACGTATAGATTGAGTGACTTGCTTGGAGGTGTCTTGGCGTAGAACTTTTTCTGAAACAATACAGTTTATTCACAGTCTCTCTGTTGGATTTAATGGCTGCTTTTCATTACTGTGTTATTTTTTTCCACGGAAGCATTTTAGGGGTTTGTTTGTTTGTTTTTAAGTCCATCCCTGCCACCTGGATTGCTTGCTTCTGTTTTTCCAATATTCTGGAAAATGCACCGTCTCATTCATCTGCTACAGTTGACCCTTATTTCTATCCCTCCATGCCAAACATTGACTTTACCTATAATTCCTCTTTTCTTGATTTTTCTGTACTGCCCTCCTTGTCTTTACCCTGGGAAGATCTGCTAATTTGTTAATCTTCACTCCCATTCTTGTCGGAGCCGTCAAGTACAGGGAGGGGTTAATTTTTTTTTCAGTCTAGGACAATCCTAAAGGGTCTTTGTAGATATTGCAGCAATGAAAGACTTCGTAAAGAGTGTAACTGCATCCTTTAACCCTATTCATTCCAGAAATACTATGTTTTGATTCTTCTTGTAGCAGAGGTTTCCCTATACAGGGATACACTTTTGGAGATGATGCCACCTGGATATATTCTCCCCAGGTTTTCCTTTAATTTGGGCTTGGTTCAAGGCCCACTGTGTAATTTTTTTCTGACCCTCTTGTTGCGGACCATTTCCTTGCTTCCTTTCTTGGCAGTCCCTTTTCTTGCATTGTAACTCCCACAGCTTCTGTCGGTCAGTACTTCTGACATCTCCCCAGCTCAGAGATGCTCTCTCTCACCCACAGCTGAAAGCTGTGAACGTGAATGAAGGCCCTTCTTCAGCTCCTCCTAGGCCACTGCTTCCCGTGGACACAGATATCCCATCTTACCATCTCCTGGTTAGCAAGGCTACCCCCCCCAGCTCTCTGCAGAGACAGAGTACTGCTTTTTTCAGTGCACAGCAGCACTTTATTTTCTACACCTGCTCTCTGACAAACATGGAAGTGTGTTTAGACTTACTAGGGATCTACCCATTATAGCTCTTTATGCCCTTTATTATGGCACTTTAATGACTTCCATCTATCAAAATATAGCTGAGAATTCCTACTCTTCCATATGCGCTTAGACTTGATGGGAGGGGGGATATCACGCGCAGGCAATGAGCCTGCCTTGCTTAGTGAGCTGAATAATTAGTAATTTACAAATTCAGTAAACAGTAAACGTGCTCTTGACCTTCCACTCACACCAGCTGCCTGATGAGGCACCCAGCTGACACGTCCAGCTGCCTAATGCCTCCTCCCTGTGTAAAGCCCCCACCGAAGCTCCTGCTCGCTCTGTGCTGGTGTTTCAGAAGGCAGCGTGGTACTGCCTACACTGCATTGTGCTTTCTGATTCATACTAATCCCCTCATCTTCCTATGGAACATTAACCATAATCACGATATTGAAAATGGAGGCGTTGCAGATTTAAAAGTGGGATCTGCTTAACTAAAAATAGCATTAAAGCAAACCCTGTCCTTCTGTGCTGAAGGACTGGCTGGTATTTACAGTGCTGTACAGTCATCAGACTCGAGCATAGGAATAGGAAAGAATGCCAGCCAAGAGGGACCAGGAATTATAGGCTTGTCCTGGTTTATTCCAAGATCTGCTCCTCCTTTGCTGTGTGACCTTGAGCTTGTCACATGCTATGCCCAAATCACCATTTATTCTTCTGTAATGTAGGTATAAGGCTGGTTTTGCAACTCCTGGGTGTGAATGAAAGAATTCGTATTTGCAGAGTGCTTGGGGATCCTTAGAGCTGTAGAACTGATCAGCAGGAGACCACAGATATTTCACTACTCATTTCTCTGAATTCTAAAAGAAAAAGATTTTTACAATAGAAAAGTTCAAATCATTCATTGGGAAGAAAACATCTTTGTCTTGGCATACAAGATCAAGATGCAGCTACAATGCACTCCCCAATCTCTAGCCCCAACTACCATGATTTCTAGATTCACTTTGGACAACACTAGTTAATTTGAAGCTAGCTTTTAAATACTGTGTACCCAGGCAACTACAACAGAAGGAAAATGCAGTATTTTCTTATCTTATTCCCGTTTAGCCTTCTGCTCTCCACAACCTTGCTGGTTCCCTTTATACTTCCATGTGATTCTGTCAAAGTAGTACTGACTCTCAAAACAAGACTGTATTTACAATAAGAAAGTTTTAGCTTTCAATAGCTAAATTGTATAAATGACATGTCTCCTGAACTCTTTTCCCCCTCTCTGAAGGATTCACTATTTTCATTAAACTGATGTGTAAATTCAGAGAGGCTGTTACAAATCTTATGTTGAAATGCCCTGGTCAAGAGCTAGAAATATTTTAATATTCAATTAAATCAGTCTCTCTCCTTAGTCCCTTAATTCTAAAAGTTGAAGCTCTAAGGAAAACACCAACTGTCACAAGTCTTGCCAATCTGCTTATGCATCTCACTATATCAGTTTTCCTTCCCTTCACTCTCCCTATTCTCTGCAGTTGACTCAGGCTTTTTTCTAGGTCTTAAAGCCTATTTAAAACTCTACAGCTTGCCTCCCACACTGTCCTCTCTATAGTAACAAGCAGCTACAGTCTGCATTCAGATGTCCTGTGATCTGCTTAGGGCCAAGGTCTGCAAGCTAGTCTGGATATTGTACATATGTTCAATGTGGCAGTACAATCTAAACACCCCAACCTTTTTTATTCAAATCCAGTGAGAGTGTATTGAGTAAGCTAATTATCGCAGGTGTCATTAGCACTGGTGAGCCAGTTAAAGCCCTGTTCCATTAGTTCTTTTCCCTCTTCTCATTCTTTAAAGTAACTAAAAGAGCTTAAGAAGGAGTTGTCTTTCCGTTTTATCAGAACTAACCAGTCTTTGATAGACATCAGGGATTCTAGGGCTTTCAGAGTATTTAAGATACTAGCTCGTTGGCTCAGCTTAGGCAAGTCTCATGACTGATTGTGTCATCTTAAGCCGAGAGGGTACCTCTTGCGCACTCATCTCTCAGCTTCCAACTGAGACTTTAACCAGGGAAAAGTTAAAACGTTAGGTTATTTCTGCCTTTCGAAATACAACAGGATGCAACTTTGGGCAGTCAAAACAATGTAGAAGGTAAGAATTGTCTTAACTGTGTTGTCATGGACAGCTCTGCACTGTGAAGGAATAAAAATGCTATAGTTAACTTTTACCTTACGTAGAGCCAAAAGGAGTTAAGGTCCAGGCCATGCTTTTTGTTGTGACTTGCTGGCTATTATTTTTGGGATGGCTGCCCGAACCTCAAGAGACAGTATTGTAAACAAGGCTGTACTTTTCCCTTCTCATTCCCACTGTCCACATTTAGACATGGAATGACCTGTGGTGATCATATGGGTTTGGTTTCTTTGTGTGTGTGAAGTTGTCATTTGCAATGTGGACCTCTTGTATTTTTGTTGTAAAATTAAAATTTTTGAGAGGTCACATTTCATTTTGTGTTCTCTGCTGAGATTTATTCTGGTTTAGGTATTTTTTAGGCATCTATCACTGCTGTTATGGCTATAAAAGAGAGAGAAGGATAAGCAGACTACAGGAGATGTTTTTGAACTCAATGGAATTAATATTTTTCCTTCTATCAGGCTGGATCTGCTCTCTTGGTAACACACCCATAGTAATAAATCTGGTTCTATATACAGTCATATACCAACTAAATTGCATATAGACAGCACTGGGGATAGAATCCAGGATTCTCTGTTTAAAAAGCTACAGCTCTGGACCACTGATGTTAAAGAAGAACAGCTCACGCTATTTTATTGACTAGTAGTCAGTCCCTCCTCCATGAAGGTGAGACTGTCACAGCCACATGGAGATGCACATGTTTTAACCGATCTGATGCCATCTAGCAGATGTATACATAAGCAGACATTTACATAACAGAAGGTGGTAGAACTCATGTAAAGTTTGTGGTTTATCTCCAATACAGTCAAGCGTACTCTTGGGTGTTGCTAGCTGAAACTCAGATTTTCTGCTTCTAATTAAAAGAGCATCTGTTTTCAATACCGTAGAAAAACGATTCCAGGCTGAGAGACATATCCAGAAAATAGCTGCTCCTCTAATTAGTACGCTGAATGCTTATCTGTTTTTCTTCTTCCTAGTATTAAATGGTTTCATTGTATTTGGCGTTCATTTGTATCGCAAGCTATCCAATAAATCAGATAAGAGATGTCAACCTGTATCACATAATGGCTAGTCTTAGACTTTTTAATCAAATAAAATTTTTTATGTATTTAAAATAAAACAATGCACTATTTCATGCCATATTATGACATTTTACAATGCCATGATGAGCATAATGCAGGATATGGCGTTCCATACTATGCTGTGACTTGCCATTTTGAAGTGAGATGTACTAGTTCAAGATCTAACAGTAGCAGAGATACTCTATAAAGAACAGCATTTCTTTTAAGGAGAAATGTTGAAACAAATCCACTGCAATAGCATTTTATTTTATTTTAATGACCTTCAAAAGCCAACACGATTGCACAGCAATGTAAAGGAAGTAATTAAGAAATCTAAAAAAAAAAAAGTCTGTCAAAGTAGAAATTATTTCCAAGCAAGCAACCATGAATAAACCTAACCTTTTGCTAGTTAAAGATAAAACTGGAGCATCCTGTTAGAGATATGAAAACTAGTAACAAAATCTGGTTTTATCACATCAGAACCTAGGAAGATTTTGAGAGAGAGTTGTTTGGAGCAGACTGTTGATCCAGGTATACAAGGAGCAGTCAGGGAAGATAAAAGCCGTTGCTGAAAAGCTAAATGTATTGGTTGCATCAGTATTCAGGGAGAAGGTGATCAAAGAAGTTCTTCCAGCAGTACTTCTTTTTTTTTTTAAACCAGACATTAATGGGAGAAATCTTAATCTGAAGAAGCCATAAAAGAGGTGTTTTTTACAGAAAACTGCCAGTCTTGGTAGTAGAAACTGCCAGGATCTGAGATTATTTACCTTCATCTTCAAAAAGATGTTAAATATGAAATTGCTTATGTAGTAATGTGGCATTTTACCTGTTCCTCAAAATGTTACAGAGGCACAGAGTCTGGGATGTCTACAACTTGGATCCAGGGATGAGTGCAGATTGACTGTAAGTCTGACTTGCATACTAGGCAAATTAGTAGAAACTGTAATAAAGAATGCAATTAGTAGATGCACGTAGCTATAATATACTAGAGAAGAGGTGAGAGAACCTTTGTAAAAGGGATGTCAATACCTCACACCTCTGTGTTTGTTAACACTGTCAAAGATCTCATGAGGTAAGGATGCTAAATTATTAGAGCATACTAGGGTTTTCAGAAAGCATCGAAGAAGGTCCTTTGTGAGGTCTATAAGGGCAGTTTAGTAACCCTGGGATGAGAGGAATAGCCCGCTTCCGAATTAAGAGCCAAATAACAGAAAACAAAGGGGAGGACTAAGTGCTTGGTTTTCCACCAGGAGGAGGTTGTCAGTAGCATATTCCTATGTTATCTAAAAAAGAGAGAAAAAGTGGGGTGACCAGAGTTATTTGAGGTGATCGACTCAAAAGCCTACTACAGGGAGTTGTAGGATGGCAAATGCAAAGCAATATACAAAGGGAAAAGAAATATATGTGTGTGTAGCTAATGTGATTAATAGCTAACAGTTTAACTGTGTGTGTGTGTGTGTAGACTCTTTATTAGCTATCACCCTTTTCTGAATACTTTTTGAAGAGTCGGTGTAATGTTCATTGTAGTTAAAAAGGTAAATAAGATGTTGGGAATTCTTGGAAAAGAAATAGGAAATAGAATAGAAAGCATTTCCTGTACAAATCCATGGAGCAGAGTCTTCAGTACTGTGCGCCTTGTCAGAGGCCCTCAGCCTCATGAAAAGACATACAGAAGTTTTCTAGTTCTGATCAGGATGATCAGAGGTGTGTAACTACTCAGACACAAAACGGACAAGAGAAATCTGTAGGGCAATACTGAGCTCCCTGAATTCATGAATGATGTAGAGAAGGCTAACAGAAATAAACTATCCCATGTCTCAAAATAAAAAACATAAGAACCATCCTAAGAGATTTTTGTGTTTCAAGCAAACAAAAGAAAATATTTTTTTTACACAGAAAAAAAGTTACATTTATATATTCTTTGCTACAGGATTTGTGGGGCTAAAGAGCACGCTTGGTTTTGCAAATAGATCCTTGGAGCAGGAGTCCATCAGTGTGTGTTGAATGTGAACTGCATGCATCTCCAAATCAAGCAGATCTGAAGCAATTAGTTCTTGGCAAGAAATACATGGGGAAGGAAGCCCCTGTCTGGGCAGCGTTCTTTCCTAAGCACCCACTAATTGCCCCTGTGGGAGGGAGGATACTGTCTAGAGAGTCTGGCTGCTGCTCTCACCCAGTATAGCCATTCTCGGGTTAATATTTCTGCAACAAATTTAATGAAATAACATAAAATACTAGAACACATTAAAAATTAAAAAATACATTCCACTGTGAAACAAAACATTAACCATTGTTTCCCACAGTAATTTAGTTCGTTTACTTTTTTTGTGTCAGGAACTGATGTGGAATTATCTCATTAACCGCTTCTCAAAGCAACATTTCTGTCAGGAAAACTATTTCTGTGATAAACTTTCATCTCACTTTGGTTCTGCTCACAGAATTCGTCCCCTACCGATTTCATACACGTCCACGTCAGTACATGCTAACATCACTGCCTTTCCTGTGGAACTAGTAAACTTCACAAGCGGGCTTCCTGTATCAGGTATCACCAAGGCTTCCTGCTCTTATTTCGTTGAGACAGCAGATAACTGAGCTGAGTTTTCTAGGTTCTGCAGAAACACCGAATGGAATGGGAAGAAAACAAGGCAGATATGTGAGTTTGTACCAAGTATATCCCTTAATAATAACAAAACACTGTGACCCCAGCCGTTTGCAAAGTGAATCCAACAAGTTTATATGCTGCTCTGCATGGTTAATGACAATACTCATGAGAGTTACACATAGGCATCAAAAAGAAAAGAGCAGCTATCGTGTTTAAATACTGTATGTGAGAAATACAGCCATCAATGTACTAAAATAATTTCCTGCATACTCTATGTCAGCAGCCTTGTCAATTTGATAATAGCTTCAACTCTTTATCCGGTTACAACATAAAAAATCTTTCTACAGTGCACGTTGTCATTACAGCCTTCATTGGTAAAGCTGTGAATGTCTTTGTTAATGATGATAGATTCTTTCCAAGGTAGCTGAAGTTTGTTGATATTACTTGTTCTGGCTTGGCCCACTGAACATATACCTTATTAAGAGAGACTAATAATAATAACAAATGTATCTTTAAGATTTCGTTTTACAGCTTTGTTGAGTTTCTCCCCTCTTTGGTTAATGGTAACTTCGGCATCTGCAGCTGGCGTCGTTATAAATGTTGATTCCTATCTGCAGATGGCATGGGCTGAAGAAGGACCATTCACTTTATCCCGTCATCGTAATAATGAACTCATTGTCGTCTTCATCAACAGAGAAACGGAAGAAGCTGAAGTGCCAGCAAAAGGCAAAATTCTGGCTATTTCACTCAATATAACAAATGAAAAGAGTACAGAAACTTTAGCACAGAAACGGAGAAAATAACTTACATGAGGACAGGAGGAATTTGCCACAATCAGTGCCTTCCTGTGACAGGACTAACTAA
This sequence comes from Fulmarus glacialis, assembly GCF_000690835.1. NCBI lineage: Eukaryota > Metazoa > Chordata > Aves > Procellariiformes > Procellariidae > Fulmarus > Fulmarus glacialis. The sequence continues at coordinate 27,371 of NW_009217692.1, forward strand.
ATGAGAAATACTGATCTTCACAGCCAGGAGTTTGTCAGAGCCTGGAAAGTAATTAGCATTATAGGCATTTTTTTTCTTCGCAGCTTCCCATGTATGTAGATAGCTCCTTGCATCTTCCTTTAAAGCAGTTAACCCAGGCCACAATCTGAAACAGGATGTGTGTGTGCATCTATATCCATCAGATGGCAGCTTGGATGAGATCCCAAATGGCAGTTCCCCTGTAAACTTATGTAAATCTTTATCGTATGTTTTTATTTAGAAGTTTAGGAGCTTTTCAATTCAGGAACACCTTAAGGGGAGTGATTTTTAAAATCTTTTTCATTTTTTTATTCCGGGATCTATTACATTTTTAAAAATATATGCTATTTTGTGTATAGCTGTATTTGGTTACGTGAACTATAATATCGTGGGTATCTTCCCTGAGTGAGTGACCATGAAAAGGGGAAAGTTTGCACTTTTGGAAAGGAACTGATGCTGACAGATAGGAGGTTTTGAAGTTCAATATCTACATGTGAACCAACCCCAAATCCCATTCTTCATACTCATAGAAAGCAAAAATAATGAGCAATAATTTAAGCATCTTTACTTAAAAAACATGACAAATGGCAAACGTGTATTGTTTATCTACACAGATAAAGTACGTAGAAAAGTCATCTGCTGTCCTTCCATACCATTACATGATTCTAATCGAAACAGATTTGAATCAAATTAACAGAAAGCATAGCTTAAAACAAACATTATCTAGTTTAAACTGGTGACTATATTATTATTTTGTATTTCATTAATTAATCTTGATTTAGCTTGTCACTGATCTTTATTAAATTGATCTACTACCCCAAAAATGAGTATATGCAGAGAATTTACACCCAAATATCCATGTTACGTGCATCTTTCATTTGAGTTGGTATAAATCTGTGCTGAGATAAGTTATTAGATGGGAGGAAAAGGACAATTCAAACTGCAGAACGTGTGTATTTCAGATGTGACCTCGTGGAGCGAGCCGGCTGGGGACATCGGCAGAGACTCATGAACTTGAAAAAAGGCTGAACACTTGCTAGCAGCTGTTGATGTGGCAATGGAAAATACTAAGGGTTCCAGAGATTACAGAGGTATAATTTCGCCTGCAGTAAAAGTAAGCAGAAACGCTCACTGAAAAGAGCTCCTGTTGTAATCAATGAGGTTTTGCCATTAGCTATAATGAGAAAAGCACGAATGCTAATGGGTTTTTGTGTACATTATTATTCAAACAGTATTTTAACACGAGGTTTCTATGCATAGTAGCATATATGTTTTTATCAAGACAGAATCGTATCTAGTGAGCAAAATTTCCCATTATGAGCTATGGATATGTCTTAATTGTATTTAGAATGTATCAGAATATAGTATATATTAGAATATAAGGGGTAAATATTACGTAGTTTACAATATATTAAGAATATATTAGAAGTTTTGGAATGGTGTTAAGATATTAATATTTTATTTTTAATTTTGAGTTCATTTCATATTCAAAGATGCCATTGTTTTACAGAGCATTAACAAGCCCTCTAAGTCATCATTTCAGGCTATGTAAACCATAGTATAACGAACAGGAAGGTATTATTCCCAGTAGGCATGATCCTGCATTCTTTTGAAATCAAAAGAGGAAGTCTTGTTGTGGCATAATCGGATGGCACTACTGAAGGATCCAGAACAATGATAGTTAAGATTTTTCAACTTTTCATAATAATTTGCTCAAATATTAAACTGTGGAGCGGATTGCCAGGACTACAGTTAACGTATGAACATTAACTCCATAAGCTAAGTGGAGCAAGACTAATACTGACAGGGTTTGGGGGGAAGGGGAAGAGGGGTATCTGATCATTAAAAATAATTTCTGTGATATTTTTTATGAATGTCTCCATAGAGGGTAAAAAGTTAGATTCCCTCCTCTCCCCCCGCTGTTAATTAAGCACACTGAGAAGTAGTATCTTTAACAGCTTTGAAGAACGTAGTTTGACATGACCTTATTCTTGCAAAGTAGCAACATATCCAAGGTCTTTTCTATGGACTCATCCTTAAAATGTATCAACAATGTGTTAACATTAATTTGTCTTACTACGGTCACTATGAGATAAAACGAATGCTATTGTTTGTAATTTACAGGTGAAGACCTGAGAAATGCAGCTGTTCTCTAGTTCTGACAATCTATTTTATATATACAGGAATAGAGATTTTTTTCAGAGCACTTAATGTTATGTAGCACTTCATGGGTTGCCATAGCGCACACATCAAATCTGAACTTTAGACCACAATATGTTAAATTCTAGATGAAAATATCCCCTGCTTTTAGAGCAGTCACTTAGAGAAGAAGTTAATCAGCAGATGTAAACAATTAAAAAACGTCTCTTCATATGCCTACACTCTGAAATGCTGTCAGTGAGGTTTATAGAATCTCTAAGACCTAAGGAAAGAACTTTGTAGAGAAAAATCAGAAAAAGAAAGAACGGAGAAATCACTTAAACACCTATTTGCCCAGTATAGCATCATACTTTTACATTTTAATTCCAGCGGATTATAACTGTCACGCCACACTATACTTTGCTAATGCCTTCAAGAATAAGTTGCCACTTGGTAAAAGCACAAAACACTTAGAAAATACTACTTTAATTGCAAAACTAGTATGTCTGCGCTAACCCCAAATAGTAACTAATACAGCCTTTATTCTGCTTCTGATTATAAGAACGAGCATTATGAAAACAGCACTTCCAATGACATTTTCTAGCTGTAAGATCTGAGTTTTTATATCATGTATTATAGTGTGATGTTTAAATGGGATTTGAAAGAAAAAAAAATATTAACTGAGGTATCATAATTGGAGAGAGAACCTAGCCAGCCAAAGAAGAGAGTGTTTGTAACCATCTTGTTACAACAGCTGGTTTCTTCTTCTACCTCTTCTCTTTAGATGTTCTTATAGCTAGCTGATGCTTACTTCACAACCTTAATGTCAATATAGGACCTGGTCTCATACGCCTGCGGCTGTTTTGATGCTACAGAATGCATACATATTCTGCGCATTTTTTCCTGGAGGCCAGGAAACCCGTTTTGGAGTAAAGAAAGTTAAAGTTCCTTTGATAGTTGCCATATTCTCCCGTGCATGGAAAATCCTCCAACAAGCTCGCACTGGATTCCATTAGTAAAGCAAAAGTATCTTTTGACAATCAGAATAGTGAACAAGATCACTTTGTTTCTTAAAACTACCAGCTCTGAGTCTCCAGCCAGAGATTCTGCACCAGAAATACAATGCTTTCAGCCGCAGTGGCATCGGCAGCAAACATCAAATGAAAAGGGATTGAAATAGAGAGCAAGTACTTTTATTTCTCATTCTCTTCTGTGCTTGTCATCACGCTGCCATTTCAGATATTGAGATCACTCAACCTTGACATGAGCAAAACCTCTCTCTGAGGACAATATGGCAAGTGAAAGAGCAGCTTTTGGACTCTTTTAGAATCTTCTGAAAACACATCATTGCAGGCAATTGTGAAAATTCAGCATCTGTCTTCTCCAACTAAAAGTTAAACATCATTTTCCTTCTTACATCTATCATGTAAGTGTACGCTCAATGAGAAACAAAACAAAGCTTTGCAGCCTGTTCGAGAATATCTGCATGATCCAGCCACAAGTAGCCAATTTGCTCTTCTTAGTTTGGAGTCAAATAGGGTCATTCCAGTGATGCACAGAATCACACTCGATAAGGTGCTAAAGCTAGTCCAAACACCTGCTTCAAACACAGTCCGATTTGATTCAACATAATGAAACTGCTGGCACTGCAAACCATCCCCATACAAATAAGGAGGAACACTCTTGTATATCAAGATGCTATAAACATATCTTAGGTTTTATTTCCCTTGCTCTTTTACTGTTGCAGTCAAAAGTCACACACGGACTGTAACTTGGCATAGTAAACAGGGAAAGAAAGAGAGAAAATGCATTTTATGCAGTGAGGTTTCACGTGGCAGATTGAAATACGGAAGAGTGAAGCTCTTTTCTTCACTCTGCCAGCTTTCCTGAGATCCTAGGTACAACCTTAAGTTCCCTTTGTCTCTGTTACCCATCAATAAAATGGGAAAATTGTATTTTTTTTGTTTCACTGGGATGCACTGAAGATAAGTGCATCACAGATTTTAAGTTCCACAGATACTTTAGTAATGGGCAGCACAGCAGAATCCAAGATAACAGCTACCTGTTGGTGGCAGAACAATGGAATGTAACAAGTTTAGCCAAGACAAATCCTTAACCTGTGAGTAGACAACAGTCACACTTACATCGGTGGATGATCGTAAAGTACACCACCTTTCTGAAAAAATATTTTAAAGCAGGAGAACTCTTTCTTGCCTTACAGAGCTTCAGTAAGTGCCCTTACGTCATTTGCGTCTTTATACTTTGTTCTGCCGAGTGGGTTGTACTTGGGAGCAGTTTTCTCTTTATACAGCAGTACTGTGTGACATGTAGCACAAGTGAAAACTCAAAACATTTCCTGTAGCTGGTGTGACCGTCCCTCACTGCATCTGAAATGAAGACGAGCAAGTTTCAAGATCACAGTTCAGCATTGTATGTCTGCCTTACTGCATAGAGGTGATTTATTACATCCTAAGTTAACATGTAGTAAAGGAGAAAGAACAATAAAGAAAAGTGCAGGGAGATACTGATTTTTTTTACCTTTACAGAAACAAGCTAAGAGTTTCTGGAGATCAGAAGGTTTTGATCCTTTCTTTGAGAGAGAACCGAAATGTCTTACTGGGACACTGAGCGATTTCTATCCAGACACGCTGCTTCTGTGTTAAGTTTTATCTGTCGATGTCCTTGGGTGTGTTTTGAGAACATTAGCTATAATGAGATTAGTTTATGAGATTAAAAAAGGAAAAAAGTTCTCAAAGTGTTAGTGGAATATTTGAAAATCACACTGAATTAGAGTAACTTCAGTCTCTGACTATCCCTTTTTGTTCCTTTTAGATCACAGTTCATTTTTAAATGTAACAGCATCAATAAGATCACAAAAATGGCATTTATCCTGTCCAACCTGGCTGATATCTGGTTGATGTCAGGTTAGATTTAACTGATTATTTCCTGTGAAATTTTACTAGTGATTGCTGACTGAAGAAAGAACTGTATTTGGCTTTGCTATACTGGTGCCAGACTAGAAACATACTACAGCTACTGTGCAGAAGAATGAACAGAAAATAAGATCTTTACATGACACCCCACAGCTGGGGTCTTGGGAAAGTGCAGGCAAAATTTACTTGAAATCTGGATCCAGGCTGAATTTGTCTTTTGGCTAGTTCAGTACTTTCTTCTCTGTCTTCAGTTCAAATTAGATTTACATGCTGTTTAGCTAGAAATGTTTCAGCTACCTCTTTGAATTTCACAACATATTTCCTATGTAGCATTGGACCAAAACTAGTGACGGGAGCCAGGCAGCTCTTGGAGGCTAAGCAATTTCCTCAGGGTCGCACATCATCTCTGTTCTCCCTTTGCAATTGCTGCTGGACAAGCCTTTTAGTTAAAATAACAGGAGAAGAAAGGTTATTAGACTTTGATTCCCAATTTGAAGCTTTTTGAATGTTAATAGGAAGGCAATGTCGGCAGCAGCAACTTCTCTAGGACAGGCTGTGTGCCTGCTCAGGGGGAGCTGTGTCCAGCTCATCTGTCACACGGGTGGCAACACTGTGAACATCCAGCTTTCTGCTAGGCTCAGCCAGTGTGCGAGAGGAAGGGTTTGCTGGTTTTTCCAGTAAAAAAACATGTGGTGGGATCGAATATTTTATATTTTTGCAAACCTTTGAAGCAATTTCTTTACAAGAATAGTTGTGAAGAAATCTCATCTAGTCTGTGCTTAAGAATTACTAATGATATAGAGAGGTTTTCTAGGTAACTTCTTACATTGTTTAAAGGCATTCAGTAATTATCAGCTTAAAATTTTGCTTCATTTAATCTGAATTTTTCACTC
>NW_009217692.1:33384-38440 GCF_000690835.1 Fulmarus glacialis
TGCATTGCTTCTCAAGGCTGGGATCCCCATGTGGAACAATTAATAACTCTTCGTTTTAAAACAACTTTAAGGTTTTGAAAAATCACGATCATGTGTCCCTTCAGTCTTCTATTTTCTACTCTGAATTCTTTCTCACTTTGTCAAGGGTCCTGTTCCTCTAAGCCTATTATCCTGTTTGATGCTTTAATGTGGGCTCCATGCACCTTGCTTACATCTTGCTCAGTGCATTGCTCCTGGCTCCTGTTTAAGACTATACTCCACTCAAAACTTCATCAGCACGAAGCAAGGTAGGAATACATTAACGTGTAATGGATCTGGTCATTTCATGCATTTAACAGAGGCCAGATGATAAAGTTCTGCTCACCTAGTTGTCTTATTTTTCCTCTGTTTTATTTCAGAGATTAAAAACAAAACCTTCTTAAGCTCTGATTTATGTTTCCACAGAGCTCATGTTGCCAAGACAACTATAATAAACGTTCTCTTCTGGAAAAACCTCTTGTAGACATAAGAAGCTTTCCCAGATATACTATGCAAGCTGAAATGGTTGTAAAATGAAATATATAGTGAATTCACTAGCATTTTTCCATACGCTGTCAATTTAATTGACACGGTGGGATCATTCCCCACTCTGTGTTTGCAGTTTATGTTATTACTCATTTTCATTTGAATAGTATAAAGGAAAGAAATCCAATACATTTTTTCTGATGTTTATTGAGTAAAAAAGGAGAAGGAAGTATTTCTGGTCAAATATTTTAGGTAACAGAAATGCACGTGCTCTGTGTTGCTCTGACATTAATTATCAGTATCTTCATGGGGAAAAAGCGGGGGAGGCTTCATTTCTGGCAGAAATACGTTAGCTGCTAAAGCAACTAAAGAAATTAACAAGATTGTCGTTGGTGTTTGTATTGATTTCTCGATTTTTTTCATGATTTTATATTCCACTTTCTCGGCACTGTATAACATAATGTCTCTAGGAGCAACAGTACTGACCCTAGTTCAATTCTGCAAATTTGGAAGCCCTAGAACAGAGAGATATAAGGTGCTATTGTAATTTTAACAACTGCATCAATTAGACCTGTGCTTTAATTCGTTAACAGTTATTAGTCATTGGTCTTCACTGTGTTTAAAGGTTTGTACTTGTTTATCAAAGAACCAAAATCGTATCACATGAATTAGGTTACAAATCACAGCAGCCATGCTGAATAATTTTACCACACTACGTCTTACTTGGCATATGAACAATGAGAAACTTTAGATTGTGAGTGTTAATGAAAACTACAGGAAATAACCCATGTAATGTTTTGAATGAAAACAGCTCTATTTCCATCTTAAACTGGATTGGTGCTCTTTTTGTATAGCTGGTATTGGATAAATTAAATCTGTGGTTGCACACCATCGTCTCCTCTTGATACAGAGTCTTGGCCATTGCATAGATACATAGTTCAGTGAGGAGTCCTAGCTCATGGGGGAGAAAAGAAGTTGAAGAACACAAACTGTAGGTAGTATGAAACACTAAAGCAATGCTTTAGAAAGACATTCAAATGAATAATAAAAGGTATTCCGTTTTCATATAAAACCAAACCAACCTGTGTAAAATCAGCATTCTTGAAAAAAAATGTTTTTAACTGATTAGCTAGAATTTCCTGCACAAAACAGTTTCAATTGAAAAATTTCAGCCATTCCTCTAGTTTCAACCAAGGCAGGGAAAAGAGACCTGAGGAAAAAAAGAAGTGAAAAATGGACAGAAGTTGTGTTCACAGGAACTATTTGGATGAGTAGTTTCCAAAACATACTGTTTTTGCAAACGGGTTAAGATGCAACTGATAAATGCACAAAGGGCTTCAGTTATCTTTTCTTTTTTCACAATAGCTGGTTCAGCAAGGTATAGAAAACATTTCAGAAGTAGAATGAGGAACTAACGGGAGCAGCCAGGAACGCATGTAATTCCTTCCTCACACCAGCCCTCTAGAAGATAAGAGTACCGAGAAGCTCATTTTAAAAAACTGTCATTAGCTATGACTTTTCAGAAAGGCACAAGTCTTTACATTTATAGCTGTTCTTGTTCTAAACATGTTTCAGTCATCAGAATTTGGGAGATCAAGAGACATCTGAAAAGCTGTATAACATAATGGCTGATTAAAGATTCTGCATCCCCAAGAGCATGTGAATATCGCTAAGAGAGAATCTTCTTTCTTTTGTAAAAACACATACCAATTCTGCATTTATATAAAGTAATCATTTAAGATGGGTAAAAAGAGGTTCTTGGCAACAGCGAGGTCTTTGTGGAAGAATATGTTGCTTTCTGTAGAGTTCCATCAACATATTCACATTTCCTTCCAAGAATCTTATTTTCAGAATTAGCATATTTTTTTATAACTCCTTCTCAGATACACTATGTCACTTGCTCTGCACAGTTGCCATTTATAACTGATATCACATGAGCTTCATTAAGACTCAGAGCAGTGCCTGAGCTGTTATGACACAGGATCACATATATGGGCACAAACTTTCTTCGGTAAGTAGTTTAGAGATTTTTTTAATTATTATTTTTAAGATAGCGTATCTATGCTAAATATAACTGCACTCAAAACTGAAATAAGTGGGGTTCCTGAGACTTATCAAGGTTTTGCGCCATCCCAGATCGTCTTGGCAGAGAGACGTGGATGCAATTTCCCAGAAAATTATCAAACATTTTCAGCCCCAGGAACTAAGAAGCTAGACAGCAAACTCAAATTTCTTTCATGGTAACCTGTACCCTCATTTGTAGGTAAGAACCCATTCTTTATTTCAAGTAAGATTTTTCAATCAAGACAGGGAGGGCCCAGATCAGGTCAATGAGTTTCACTGTAGGTTTCCATCTCCCTCTCTGCACAGTAACTACCTAAAGTCATCTACAAGTTTTATTTATTAAGTTCTAGGTGTGATTTCCCTTAGCCCCTCCTGTTCCCTTCATGAGGCACATTATGATTGAGACTCTGTCTTTTACTGTGGTACCTTTATGGTGCAGTTCTGTGACCTGTGCCATAGGCGTGGAATAGATGTTGTGTGACTTTCTGAACTAGACAGACATCTGTTGCATGGTTCCCTGAAACTGGGAGTCCTGGCTTGGGTGATGCACACGCTGCCCTACAGTCCTGTATTTCTATGCTCTGTATGTCCCTGAGAATATTATTAACGCTGCCGTGACTTCATCTAACACATAGAAGAATAAACTAGCTTTAAACTCGACAAATGAAATACTGCTATCAACATAGCTGTGGCAGACTGGAGCTCAGTGGGGGCTTGCTGCCTGAATATTTATTTAGCTTCCTGGGCAAGTTTTCTAGCTGAATTGGTCTGCAGCAGCTACGTGGCTAGCAGAAGCTGAACTTAGCTGGGTGAATGCTTGTATTAACTTACAGCACAAGCTTAATGCTTGCAAATGAGCTGCAGGGAATATAGAACACAGATGACTGGCATGAACACAAGAGCGCTGGATGCTCTTGGACAATCCCTTCCATGAGGCATTCTCCAGTAACTTACTGCGTACACTAGCCTTACGAGTTAAAAGTTGAAAGGAATAACTTTCAACTAAAGTAAAGGGACTAAAGCAATGTGATGGATTGGTGGAATGGTACAACTTTTGATTTACTCTGACGATTCTACAGCTCAGCAAATCTGTATTTCTGTCATGTACAGGGTAAGATTCATAATTTATATCCCCAACAAAATGTTGAGAATGTGAATTATACTAAATCTTGCAACTTCAGGCAAAGGAACTAACTCCCAAAGAAACTGTATTCCAGGGGAAGGGAAGAAAGAAACACATAATTACCTACTACTATCACAAGTGTTAAAATAGGAATCTCTAATGAAAAAAAGCCCAGTGCACCCTAATAAAAAGGAAAGGGATAAGCAAGAGAGATGTATGAATGGTCAACTTGTAGATGGTGCTAGACTCCATAAATCTTACAGTATGATAGCAGCACAGTGCCGGGCAGCTATCAAATATACCATGTTACAAATTATAGAAGGCAAGACCTGACCCATGCAGCCATTTGAGTACTGATGCCAAGAGGAAGGGACAAAGCAGCCCTTAGGGCAATTAAGATCTCCAACGGGCTGCAAATTCAGTTGAAATCGTCTTCTTTCCTCAGTTGTGCTCTTATTTCTTCTCGTTTTCTTCAAACTCAGGTAAGTAAAAAGTTCACGCAGGATCAGAAAGAATCGTTTCTGATGCCTTTTGTTCCTTAGATGTACCACACAATGTTTATCAATGTTAGGGATTACAAAGTTTTGTTGACATGTGTCACTTCTACACATTACTGTCGTTTTGGAAATTTTCCCTCCAGATATTCCAATAGCAAATGTTTACTCAGTGCAAGAGATTAGAACGATAAAATAAATAAACATTGTCCAGCTGAATCTGGAAAATCTCAACTAGTTAACCAATATGTGTATGTGTATATACATATCTATACACAGACACATATATCAACAAAAAGAATGTGAAATGGAAATCAGAGAGTGCAAACCAAGCTGTATTGCTAGTGCTTTAGCTGACTTCACAGAGTAAACTTCCTTCCTCTTTGACTTTCAGTTTTTCTAGAACCTTTGTAATTTGCCATGTTGTCCTTCTCGCTCAATTAATATTTTGTAAGGTGCTTTTGGTTCACATAAATCTGTACTTGTATTCTGTTTGAATTTATCACCCTGTTTTCCCTGTAAGCAGTTTATGTTTTGATGCTTTTACACACTGAATTCTCAAAGACTTAAGTAGAATGCAAAACACTACCCAGAAAAAGGTACAACAGTGCTGTCTATATACAGTGAGCAGTTTATGGATTCCAAGGGGCTTCAGAGAGTACTAGATTATATATTTGGTCTGCAGGGCAAACGGAAAGGTTTTGAACAGCATGTATATCTGGATGGCTTCTTATCGACTCAAATATGTAGAGACCGAAGAGCTTTGCCTGTTGCAATAAGGCCATAGAGTAAAATATTGTTGGTAGATGGTAGAATGTGAAGAGCTGTAGTGTGGTCTCCTTTGCTGGCATAGCAACAGAATCCATCAGCA
>NW_009217692.1:38458-45824 GCF_000690835.1 Fulmarus glacialis
TCTAGAAAATGGAAATTTTATTTTAGTCTGAATGAGTATTATTCTCACAGTGCAGAACTGGAGTTGAAGAGAGAGTCTCCTCTGGCAAAGAGCAATTCCCCAGGCTAAACAAGCTAGAAAGAAAATAACTCTACAGAAAAAATGCCATTTTATTCACTAATCTCATTTTGTGTTTTCATTTTGATCTGTACAGAAGTTTAGCTAGAAAATGGAAATTTTATTTTAGTCTGAATGAGTATTATTCTCACAGTGCAGAACTGGAGTTGAAGAGAGAGTCTCCTCTGGCAAAGAGCAATTCCCCAGGCTAAACAAGCTAGAAAGAAAATAACTCTACAGAAAAAATGCCATTTTATTCACTAATCTCATTTTGTGTTTTCATTTTGATCTGTACAGAAGTTTAGGAAGCACTAAAACAGTTGTTACAAAAAACTGCAGAGTGCTGTCCCAATGTTGCGGAGCACTGCTGGCTTCCTGCCTGCCTCCCCCTCAGAAGAAAGGAAGAAAAGGGGAACCTGGTAACCAGGAACCAAGTCCAGTCAGAGATTTCGAGTCTGGGTACCCTCGGGTCCAGGCACGGCTCCCATGCCTCCCCACATTCTGTGAAAGGGGGAGCACAGAGCTCTACCATTATGTTTCTTCTTCTACTTCTTTGTGTGAGTCTTAGCTTGATCTCAAAACTAAACTTAGCTGCAGCGGTAGTGTGAAAGGGTAAGCTTTGCTAGACTTATGCCAAGCAGCAGAGAGCCCTCAAAGACAAAGTTCATTCATGTTTGGTGCCTTTGGGAGAACTTTAACTTTTCTCCGTTTGGTCTGGATAAGCTGTGTGCAGCACAATCTGTCAGCAGGTCTCCAGAGCTTTTCCCAGCAGAATGTGGAAAGTGGGGCTGAGGCCAGAACCAGGCTCCTAACCAGCAGTACAGGAAGCGGTTTGGGTTGCTGCCTTGCTTACCTCTGCCTTTGGACTAGCTTTTAACCTTGCAACATATATCTATCCGTGTATAACTGGAACATATTGATGTGACTGGGAAGGAAGAAGAAAGCTTAGTGAAAGTTTGTCTGATTTCTCACACATCAAAGACTTCCGGCAGCACTGAGGACTAATTATCCATCAGTCCCATATGAATTACATAGATTTTCACTATGCGGGGTTAGAACTACACCAGCACACAGCTCATTTCACATGTTAATAGCCTTTAATATCCTTCTGCCATGTTTCACAGTCCAATTATTCAATAATTTAGCAAATCAAGCTGAAAGGGAGAGGAAAAGCATTATGTTATAGAGGATCTTAGCCACAGAAGTGGCCTATATTGTAGAAACTGCCCCTTTCTATCTCTTTTTTTATTAACAGCTGGTGATATGACTGGTATAAAGCTTTGTAGGGAAGGGTCTTAACCCAGCTCGGCATCCTGCCTTGAATTCCTGTGGCCTGGCCGTTTTACTCAACCAGTTCCTTCCATAGCCTCTATTTTCAGACCCTCTCCTCTCTTTATTCCATGATGCTAGCAGCATTTGTGCAGGCACTTACGCACTTTATTTCCCTAAGTCAGTTTTGGCTAAAGTGACAGATCAGAGACTGAGCTATGCTGTGGTCCTGTCCTATATATCCATCCATTATAGGGCACTCCATCCTTTAGTGGTTCTTTTGTTATATGTATGAGGTCCCAGGAGTGGGTTTCTTATTACCACTGAAGTATCTTTCATTACCTTTTAGCTAATGTCTCCCTTTTAAAGTACACTATAATTTTTTTATTCAGCTTCACCATGCTGATGGCTAGGTTTGGACCTGTTTGGTAACTGTTCTGGAATAAATCAGCATCTTTCCCTCTATCTGTGAGAAGGGCAGAGAAGGGAAGAAAGCACTAGACAGAAGAAGGAATCACAGGTAGAGCTTGAGGAATACCTTACAAAGGAAAACATGAAGAAAAGAACGAGAGAATCTTGTTATTTCCTTAAGGTGTACCTCCCAAGCAGAAAGCCAGAGAAACATGTTCTGGCCTAACCCCAAAGTACATAAAAAACCCCCTTCCTTCTCCCTATTTTGTCTTATTTTTTAGTGGAAGAGGAAAAAGAAGAAATAAGAAATCTCTTATATTTCTTTGTTGTATAATGATGCATGTGAAAAACAAAGAAGTAGAACACAGAGAATAGAAAATAAAATATGGATGTAAGTTTTATAGCATTGAAGGAGAAAATCCCTACAGGCATTTGCAAAGACTCTTGCTGATTACTATTATTCCTAGCTATTACTAAGTGCAACCAGAGTATGACCACTGCTTGAATTCTGCTTTTGAATTATTCATAGCTTTTCTTTTCATGTAAAATAACTATTTGTAAAATAATTTTTTCATTAACACATGGAAATCTAATGTAACTCACTGTTAAAAACCTTGCCTAATTAGAAGGAAGTATGAGAGAGAGCAAACAGAGCACAAATCCTGAAGTATGCCTGTAACTGTAGCATCGTGGTACTTTACTGTCTAAATGGCCAAGAAGGTTGAGGGGACAGAGAATGAGGCATGAAAAGTGCCATTTGTTGAAGATCTTGCTACAGGACAACGTCAAGGCCAAGAAGAGAACACAAGCTTGAGCCTATGACCCTTATAGCTCAATCCCTTACATGTGTGTTCTCCTTGCTTCTGGCTACTGAATAGTTGGTGTTAAACCATGGAATTACTTTTTTTCTATCTATTCAATTTAAAGTTGCTGTCAGCAAGATGGAGTGTCAGAATAATGTGAACTCTTTTATAAAATTCTTCGTATGTATTTTGGAAAATATTTCATTAGCCTTGAAACTTTTCCTTGTGCATTTTCATTTCAAAACTCCACATATAAGCAGTTATTGGTGGCTCACAACCTTCTGGCTTGCAGAAAATGTACTGTCATTCACCGTCCACCCAGTCTTTTATAGTCTGGTTTCCTAAAGACGACTTACTATGCTGTCTATATCTGTTTCCTGCAATTGCTGTCTCTCTCAAACTTTTAAAACAGTTGTCTGATTTCATCCTCATTTGACAGAAGTTAAAAAAATCTTTAAGAAAATGTAATTTCTACAGATTAAGCAAAAATATAGCACTAGAAAGAGAAGGGAGACCTTGCTAGTGCTCTGACTGAAGGGGAGACTGCAGGATAAAGCTTTGCTAGTCCTGCTACCCATGGAACGACTCCCCTCTCCTCCCCCTCCTCCTGTTATTCCCATTAGGCCCCTCAGGTGGCTTACCAGCGAGAAAGGAGGCCCGTGATGTAGGTGCTTTTCATATGAGCAGTCACTGTAATTGTTAGAAAACATTGCTGGACTCCATGTAAGTAGAGCTACAGAGGGGACACAATTTTTCTCAAACCCTGATTTTTTTTTTTTTTTTTTTGAAACTGTTTTCAGCGATTTAGAACTTAAACATTTTTGGCACTTAGGTTTTTAAAGCCGTTTTCCTTCTTTTTCTCCATGCTTCTTTTCTATGAGGGGAAAGATTAAATAAATAGAAAAAGTGAAAAGAAACAGAAAAAACCCCAAAGATAATTTCTTCCTTTCTGCCATTTTCATTGAAATGTTCCCCCAAAAAATGTTCCAGTCATTTATAGGAGAAACTTTAGTCATACCATGGTCTGTCTCCTCTCATGGTTCAACCCATTTAATTTTGGGAGACCTGCTTGGCCAACCTAGCTTCTTCATGAGAAATTACTATTATTAGGAAAGGTTAAAATTTTTACTTTTCCTCTGAGACATAAATTGGCGAACTCTCCAGTAATCTGTCTTGACTATATTGATCTGTACTTCTAATTTGAGAACAGTTTTTGGTTAAAGTATCTGGCTTTTTTCAAATAAGATATATGGTAAAAGTCACTACATTTTATTTTCTGCTCTGTTGCTAATGATAAAATGTCCCTAATGTCTGAAATTTTTCTTGCAGAAATGAAATCTAAATCTGTCAGCTAATAATAGCTCTCTCAGGGATTTGAGGCTTTTGAATCCCTTTACACAGTCTTCCCTAGTATTATTTTGTTCTCTTCTCTTGGCAGGTGTTCTGAGGCTGAGATTTCACTTTTTAAGGTACTGTGAATAGTTTTTGTAGAATGTGAATTACTTCAGTTTGCTCAGCTGAAAGGAAAGCTAAGGCCAGTGAGGCATCTTGTCGTATTTCAGAGGCTCTGTGTTTACTATGAGAGACATATTTTTTTAAGATGGACAAGATGTGACAGGGTGTCCATTAGGGCTATCCCTTTTTAGCCTTCTTTATTGAATGAAAATGTCTAATGATCTTAACTGCTGTTTCTGACAGGGGCCTAGAAATCAAATATTACATCTCAGACTATGCACACAACCCTTTTCAAACATATAAAATGAATAATCAAATGTACCTCTGAAAAGAGAGAACCATTAACTTTTATTTTCTAGAGAAGGAATGCACTCATATGTCCCTGTAAAGATTAAAGGAGAAACTTTTTTTTCAATTAGATCCATTACTTGAGGAACAGATGCCTTAGAGTTTGAAATTGCATTGTGCAGAGAGCTCAAACACGCTGCACAGAACGCTACCCGAATGTACAAAATGACTGAGTAGGGTGTTTTCAGCTCTATTTTTTATGACACAAGAAACCCTGAGAGAGAAAGTCTTTGTTTTGCCTTAGGGAGGGTATGCAGGCTCAGTGGAGAAGGAGATTGCTAATCACAGATAACACTCTAATGACTCTTGCCAGAAAGTAGCTGGCTCCACAGGATAATAGGATTAAAGCCTTCCCTTCTGGAAGAGCAGGCAGTGCACCAGAGCTGAACTGTCCTCTGCAAGTATGCGGTAAAAATTCAAGACTGGGTATGACCATGGCACACTGCTGCTGCAGTTGAACAGGCAGCGTTACTCTGTCATCACCTTTTACGTGAACATGGAGTTTTTCGTGGCTTTTCCAGAGAAGTGCAGTGCTGGCTGCTAAGACCCATCTTCAGGTGTCTCCCACTCCCTTTGGAGAGGGAGAGTAAGTGAGGCCTCTAAGTGAGCAGGCTTTTCTCCTACAGCAGATGGTCCAGGACATAAGCTTGCACTGCTGACCTGAAGGGATCTGGCGATGGGATATAGAAACTGTCACTCTCAATCATTGCTTCAACTCTGGTCTAACCATTATTTCTGAAGATTTGACAGCATTGACCTAGTAGTTTAAAGTCTGAGGTGCTCTGTGAGATGATGTTGTGGTTAAAGTTTATTTCCTAATGAGAGCAAAAATCTTTGTTGCCTATCTCAGAAGAGGACCTTGAGTGCAATGGTCTTAGAGGACTGTCTCTTTTGTAGGGAATATCCCTCCAGGGCTACCACTGCTGCGTCTTTTCAGTAGTTGAACAAAAGAGCTCAGTTACTACAGATATCAAACAGCACGTTCACATTTGTTGGAAGTCACTTTTGAAAGAAATTTGCTTGGAAACTCTATTTCAGATTCCGCCCCCCCACCCCACCCCATACTGCAGTAGTATTTAAAATAATAAGGAAGGCAGAAATTAAAACATTCATACCAATAATGCTAATACCTTCCCAGTTTTTCTTAAAAAATATTTGTGGCTAGACAACATTACTGCTACTGAGGTCAGTTTGAGAACTTCTTACATACAAAATCACCTCAAGTTTGTAAGTTTGGGGTTTTGGTCAGTTAGTAGAAAGTGGGCATCAGGCTCCATGTGCATTCTGCCTTTGTAACAACTGGTCCCTGATTAAAAAGCTTGTAATAGGATGGAGTTAACTGAGTTAGCCACAATGCTCCAGACTTCCTACAGCACATGGGTTGTCTTTTCTACTCAGCACTATACTTCATCATTAGCTGTTATATTTTATACTGTGGTATGTCAAGTAATGGGAATCACATAGGTCAGACGTCACTGCATTACTGAGATTTTTAAAGTGTTAAACTGTTGAAATGTCTTTTGAGGAGCAGGCGCCTTTAAAAAGCAATACCTTTCTGCCTGCTATCTGGTCATATTTTCTGTCTTCTAGATGCAGTAATATTTTATTTACTTTACCAGCTGAGAACAACTTTTCTTGATGTCAGTTGAGCAAATTAACACCAGAAATATAATTTGCCTGCTTCAGATACTATTTCTAACATTGATTACAGAAGGAATGGAGGTAAGGGAGGATTAATTCACAAACTCTCTTGAAGAAACAGGGAAATGCTTTATATTTACAATAGGGAACCATTCTTTCTAGGCAGTGATTAAGATAAATACTCTAATTTTGTGATATAGCCTGTCAAATAAAGTCCTCGGGAGCGTATTTTGAGCAATTGCCCTAAGCGAAGCTCTTTGTCATTAACCTGAGACACGCTCTCTGGTTGTTATGGCTTATCTTGCAAACGGAAGACTGAGCCTAAACTCGGTACATAAATTTTCTGACACTACCCTGTTTTGAAGGTAATGCAGTCGATAGCTGGGAGAAAGCCATGTGGCTGGAAAGCAGTAATTGCCTCGCCAGGCAAAGAAATATTGTCTCTCCTTTGGTTAGAGGCACGCAGGGAGGAGGAAGCAGAATGCAAAGCGTCAGAGAGAAAGTAGCCAGGGGCAAGATCTTCGCCTGAGAGCTCGTGGTGACTCTGGCCAGCCAAAGCCAGCTGGGGCTGCCTTTTCTTTATCCCGCCTGGCTGCATAATGCACCAATGCTACAGCTACATTTTTGCCCAAGCGCAGCAGCTGAAGGGAGAATAAATGATGACAGCATGTGAGGAGACCTGCTGTTCCCACTCAGAGCCTTGCTCACAGGGCAGAGTAATGGATCAAAAAGGTTGAGGGCCATCCCCACTCTCTGTTACAAACAGACCTGTCACCACTGCTTATGCCATGTGTTAACAGCCAATCTATCACCTGCTACTTAACATGCAAGGACTAGCAGGGAAATGCAATCCCTAAACCTGCGTGGATTAGATTTAAGTTATACACCAGGTATAATTCATCAAAAGCTTTTTTTGTCTTGACTGTGAAACTGCACAGGCTGAGTCAACAGCAAAACCCATCTTTTAGCAAAGATTTGGAGCATTAGGCTAGCAAAATTTGAAAGCCAGAAGAAGAATTCAGGATATGATTTCCATTCCTATGAAGCAATGAAATTAATCAGTGTTTAAAGGAAATTAAATCAATAGATCAAGATCTGAAAACTGTCTAAAATAAGTAAAAGCATTTTTTATGTGTAGGTGTATTGCATTTGTGTGGCAAGGTTTTGGTAGCAGGGGGGCTACAGGGGTGGCTTCTGTGAGAAGCTGTGAGAAGCTTCCCCCATGTCCGACAGAGCCAATGCCAGCCGGCTCCAAGACGGACCCGCCAGTGGCCAAGGCTCAGCCCACCAGGGACGGTGGTAGCACTTCTGGGATAACATACTTAAGAAGGGGAAAAACATGC
>NW_009217692.1:46281-54116 GCF_000690835.1 Fulmarus glacialis
CGGCTGTGTGGAGTGGCAAGGAGGTAGAGGAGTCTGGAGTGAAGGAGTGAAGAGGAAGGAGCGGCAGAGACAACGCGCGATGAACTGACCGCAACCCCCATTCCCTGTCCCCCTGCGCTGCTGGTGGGGGGGAGGGAGAGAATTTGGGAGTAAAGTTAAGCCCAGGAAGAAGGGAGGAGGGAAGGTGTTTTAAGATTTAGGTTTTATTTCTCATTATCCTACTCTGATTTGATTGGTAATAAATTAAATCAGTTTTCCCCAAGTCGAGTCTGGTTTGCCCGTGACGGTAACTGGTGAGTGATCTCCCCCTGTCCTTACCTCGACCCACGAGCCTTTCTTTGTCTTTTCTCTCCCCTGCCAGCTGAGGAGGGGAGTGATGGAGCGGCTTCGGTGGGCACCTGGCGTCCAGCCGGGGTCAACCCCCCACAGTAGGCTAGTAAGGCCACTGTGAGCACAGTCTAGCTTATTAAGGACTCTGATCTGGGCTGCATTTTATCTTATTCTCTGGACATTGCAAATCTTGTTCAGCATTTCATTTGGCACAAACTGTTTCTAGTCTGATGGATGGTTCTGCAAAGACAGTTATCTTTTAAATATAAAGTACATTTTTCTTTTTTTAGGTTTCCTTCAAATGTATTCAAATGTTAAAATGTATACTAGGCTAAGGGTTTGTCTGCGGCTCTCTGTAATTTTTTTAGCTTTGAGGTGAAACACTTTCATGTCAAAACTGAATGTTTAAAAAGAAATAGGCAAATGTCCGCGCTTCACTTGTAAGCGTTACGTATAGTTATGAGTGATGAAAAATATTCCCTCTTCTCATGAAAAAGATAGGACTGTTTTGCAGGGCTTCAAGAAACAAGAGAGATAAAAAAGTTTAATTTATTTTCTTTCTTGTGTTAGCATTACCGTTACTCACTTGGTTGCATTTGTGACTAAAATATGCTAGACACTGCACGACAAACAATCCCTCACCATAAGGGTTTAAAATTGTTATACCGCTATAAAAATTAACTGACAATTATAGAATATATATAAATAAAAAAATTCATTTTTGCAACTTAAAATTACTATTGATTGTGTTTATCTGTTTGACTAATACTAGACCTCAAGGTATCTCATTCATATGAATTATTAATTTATTTGGGGAAAATGTAAAAGAATAGTGCTCCTAGAATTGGCACTAGACTTGTTTTCAGCGGGAGATGCTGGAGTCTGAGCTCTGTTGAAAATTTTGTCATTGAATCAGAGATGGTTCCTGTGGGAAGGTGGACACTACCATACTGTCCTGGCTGAACTTCCGAAAAGTTGTAATGAAGGCAGTTTACAGTCTCCTTTTCTTAAAGAAATCACTAGTGAATAAATGACAAATCTAATAGCCCACCTGCAAGAAGCATCAATACCTGTTTTTCTCATTAAGCATTTTTGTCCCTTTAGAAGTGGGATATCAAAGCTGAACTTCATTCGCTATGAGATCCTAAAGAGTACAAATGATTTATTTTTTACATTTTGGAGCCAACTCTTGGAGGAGCAGGAGATCCTAAGACAATCAAATGTGAGGAAATGTTGATTTAAGTGTAGCAGGGGAATAATATGCTGCTTAGAGAAACATTTCTATTTTCTGATGCTATCTATTAAGAAGTTAAGAATGCTTTTTAGGTGTTCCCCACTTAAAAGGTTAATATCATGTATGGCTCTTCCACTATTGATAAAAAAAACCAGAAATCTGAGAAAACCTCACAGGAATGTATTTTATAGAAATGTTATATATTATAGATAATTATTTTATAAGTTCTATTATCTTATCTTACATTTATTATATTATAGTATTACATATAACTCTGCAGGAAATTAATCTGTTTCCTGAAGAGGTTGTCATGAGATGACATGTTTCTGTGAAAAAATGATTTTCAGTGTAAAAACTATTCAGTGCAGAAAAATTATGTATGATGTAAAATTCAGCCAAAGGGTAATTGTGGGGTTTGGTTTTTAGGTTTTTTGCGTTTGTTTCGGGTTTGGTTTGGTTTTTTTTTACTGAAAAGAAAGAGCAAAACATAAATAAAATCATTATTGTTTTTTCTAATACAAGATACTAGTGTGCTTTATAGTAAAGACTAACAGACATTAATCCTGGTTCAACTGCATAGTGACAAATGGCTATTTGAAATATTACAGTGTTTTCATAGGCTGAAGCATAGGTAACCACACAGAAAAATACACCCTTTACAACCAAGCCTCTAATTTTTTTCACAGATGAAAGAGAAATTAATACATTTTTGGCAATATTCAAAACTTCCATCATATCAGTACATTTCATTTTAGCTGAGTGAAACTTAGGGAAGAACAACTTTACCGTCAAAATCAATCGATCTATAGAAATTACAATAGAAAATGTTATGTTTTCTTAGTAACAAGTCTAAAAAATTATCCAGTTGTTAGAAGGTACTTTGTACAGAGGTGAATATTCACCATGTGCCGTTTTTAATTTCTTGAAAAGGTGGTTAAAATGGTGTTGACGGAGAGAGCCTTTCAGTAGCTGAATATAATTTTTAGTTATTTCATGACATATTCAAAACATATGAATATTTATCTGAATTTGATATTAAGCTTAATCTGAGCTTCTACATAAAAATTTAAAGGTAACTTGCAACAAAGAGTTGAAGACAAACTTAGCATGAGCATAACTTATTTAAAAAAATACCATGTCATAGCGTAATAGTTATAAATTACTTTCATGTAGCAGAATATATTATCTTTAACTACATGATTTTTTTCAGCGGACAGACTGTAATTTGATACTCTTACTTTCTTGGAGTAACATGTTGTCATTTCAGAATCTTTTTTTTTTTAAACTTAATCAGCTAAGATATATTACCATCTTTATGCTTATTATTACAAAATTTAATTCTGTATGGCTGAGGCAGACGTGTTCCTGTAGGGAACATGTTGATGGCCCAGTGCCTCAACTGGATATTCTTTCTAGCAGAAATGTGTTGACTTCTTTTTACCCTAAAAAGAAAATGCACAAATCACTAATGGTAAAAGTCAAGACATCTAGAAATGACCAATCAATTGGGCTGCTTCTTATTTTGGGCATTTAGTACAAGACCCCTTGAATTGATTTCAGAGGAATTTCCTGGCAGAGCAGTCCTCTCCAACAGTGTCTCAGGTTTGGCATCCTGGAGTGAAGGCATCCAAAGTCACCTTGGGAAACCTTACGGTAATCTTTCATGTTAAATCTGTAGAGTCCCTGTCCCCATGTCAGCTGGTGCCCAAAGACAGCAGGTTCTTTACCTTCATAAACTGATATTTTTGGTGACACAACTTACCTTCATTAAAAACATTCATGTTGTGTACATTGTACACCCAAACAACCACTTCCTCCCAGGTGTATCTCCTTGAATTAGTACACACTCTGTGTGCCAAATGCAGACCTTGAAGTCTCATAGGAACTCCACCTCTACAGCCATGCTGTAATGTAAACCTCCTGGCATTTCTAAAACAGCAGTTCCACATATCAAAGCCATGCTTGTCTCAATTTGTTTTCAGATTTTGTCATCTGCTGCAACAGCTGTCTCTTTAAGTGGCACAGAATAGGCTCTGCAGACAAATCGCACCATGGGAATTCTCCTCCAAGGGAAATCTTGCGCTGTGGCAATTAACAGCTCACATGTTTGGAGTGATGCATACCAGGCGTGTCACGCTGGTGAGATGTTAGAGGAGCCCTGACATGGAAAGTTGACTTGTTTCAGTAATGGGTGTAGAACAGCATGTGTGTACCTCTTCTGCGTAGTAAAATATGCCAATGCAGCACATAGAAAGATGTTCAGATTTAGTATCTAATAATGGAATTGAGAATTGGCGTTCTTAACTGCTTAGCTTGTGCTTGACTGTCATTTTGTGTAGGCTACCTAGCTGTCTCATTATTTTCCAACTGTGAGCGAGGGAGAATATTTCTCATACATTTCTACAGATGTTGGGGGTCACAGTGAGGCTTGGATTCATAAAAGCTCTGTTAGAGCTTTACTGAAAGCTCTAGTACAGGGGGTCTGATTGAAAGCTTTGATGTAGGGGGTCTAATTTCAGAATGACCTCAACTCCTGTGCCATACTTTCGTTCTGATAAGTAAGCGGGGTTTTTTTAAAATTTTTTACTCTGTTCAGAAGCCACTGTCATAGCAACTTCCCCTTGAGTTGTCTTTAGGTGGTTACTTTTCATCTTCAGAGCTATCTATGTTACTGTTCCGATTTTATCTGAACTATTAAATGAGGACTTCAAGACCTAGCCTCCAACTTTGTTTTCTTAGCTTTAGGGGATAAACAAACACCACCTAAAAAAAGCGTATTTGTATGCTCATACCCTGCAAAAGCCATGACTAGCTGCCTCTAATATGATATGATAAATAACTGAGTACAACAGTCTTATTTGGAAAGATATTATACTTAAAACAACAGTACGGAGTTAATAATTTTAATTGTAGAATTTTAGATTTTCAGGAAGGGAAAGATAATTGAAATTTAGTCATAATACATACAAATTTAACAAAATGCATAATACAAAAATCTAATAAAGGCCAAAAACCAGAGCAGCTTTAAAAATGGGACGAAGACAATCACCCTAAAACAGTTCTAAGCCTCAGGAGATCTTAAAACAGCTTGTAAAATTCAAGGGTTCTCCTCCTGTCTCCCCACCTACTGCTACTGCAGCTGTTCCTGCAAAAGGTTCATTCTGCAGAAGTTAGTTTAATACCAGTTGGAAAAGGAGACTAAAATGTTTTTGCTATGATCAGGCTAGATGAATTTCACACCTCTCTGTAAAAGAACTGGCTGGGCCAACAGCAGTCAAGTCACACTTAATCCTTGTTTTGAGGGTTCAAGGGAAACATAAACCCTGTGCTGGTTCTCAGCTGAAGAATAAATGCAGGGCAAATTCTGTCCCTTCCCTGTAGCTACCGGCATGTCTTGCAATAAATAGGAGGTAACAAAAGGAAATGCAATATCTAGCAATTTGCAGATCATTGAGGCTGACTCAGCAAGGGCTCTCTCTGTATTACACGAAGTTCAAGTTGTCATTGCTATATGCTGTGTCCCTTCCTCGTCCATTTGCAAAAACGGGTGTTCAGGTTACTGTTCCTGCTGCTGCACTAAGGAGGTGAAAGGGACTGGCAGCAGCGAGCGGCCGTGGAGTTCCCCATCCCTGGCTCACGTACTTGAGCTGCTCTTACAGGGAGGATTTTGGCGTGTCTGTTCTGGCTAATTGGCTTGACAGCTAATTAGAGCTAATGAGCCTGAAGCACAAAATAAACATGACATCTATGCTCTGCCTTTTATAACTCTGGCATTTCTCTCATTTTGGCGAAGCCTATTCATGTCACATAGATTGAAATACCTAGTTGATCTTGTTACCCATATGACTGCCCCAAGCACATGGTAATGCCTCTCTTAATGCCAAGAAGCATATGAATAACACAATTTAAGTCATTGTAGTTAACATGGATAGTCCCAATGGGGGCTCTCCCGTTCATTCAGAAATGCGATTGAAGGATCGAACCATACCAATGATTATTATTAAGTGGAAGGAGACACATACGGAAGAGTTGTCTTCAAAGAAACTGTAACATAGTGAAGTTTTGAACTGGATGCAATGGGTATTGAAAAGGAAATAGCTGCTAAAAATAACGACTAGAATTATGATCTTTTAATTCATATGACATTATGAAAATATGAATGGCTGATTCATGAGTTGTGGAAAGAATAACCTTAATACAGCTGAGCTGATTCTGCTGCACATTATAAAAAGAAATGCCAAGTTTTACTCTATACTGCTGAAAGATAACCATTGTCTTTACTGTTATTAGCAAGTAAAATTACCAAAATAAAACAAAAAAAGAATTTGCCCATAATTGACTCATAATTGAGCTGCACTTTTTCAGATCAGGGTGCTTGAAAATGAAAAGGCTGACCTGAAGTCTCTAAATCTTGCTTTGTTGCCAAAACACAGAAGATCCACTGTATTACTACAGTACGTATTTGTTAGGTGGAATTGAGTTCCAGAAAGTTTTTGGGCAAGCATACTCCTGCCAGTCTTTTCCTTCTGCAGCTGATCTCCAGACTCTAGCCTCTGTCTGAATAGAATTGCGCAGGCATTGCAGTTGTACATAGGCTCATTTGTTCTTTTTCTGGTTTTAATTTTGCCTTTCAGGGAGGCTTTGGACATGTAACGTCATCTCTCTGGCTGAGTTCTCGGTCTGTACAATGGGGATGGTTATTCTTCCTATTCAATTAATTATTTAGAAGGCTAGATGAAGCAGAACTACCTTTTCAGGTGTCACTTTTATTACCACTAGTGAAAATAATGCTACCATATCAGGTTCATTTTAAACTCATTGTTGGTATATAAATGACTACAGAGACTGCAGACAAATTAGAGCCTGTACCTTAACTGTTTATGAAAGACACAGATACCACAATGACAAACATCATAGAAAACGTTACAAAGAGTTACAAACCTATATGACTTTTCTCTGCTTCATCAGGTCCATCAAGCGTTATTTTCAAGGTATCCACTTTATTAAGTAACCTTGTAAAAAAAAAAAAGGAGTTGCAAAATAGAGCTTTTGGATGGATGGTAGTTACAAAGCATTACAGCACCCAGTTCAATGAGACTGATGCTGATTAGGACATCCTTCCATCATAATACAAATAGGTAATATATCTTCATATACCATCTATATAGGTACGTTTAATGCATCTTTTCAATCAAGACTCTAGGAAGAAATCCTCACCTATAGCCTTGTGTATCAGGGATGTTCACACTCAGAGAGAGGCCATAAGGGAAGTACTAAATGACTTTTTTTTAAAAAAAAGAACCTTCTTGTTTTAAAGCAAATTACTACAATTAAGTATGAAACAGCAATTCACACTTCATGAGTACACTTGGCCAAAAAAGTGTAGTGCTAGAAGAATGCAGTGTTCAATCTGGAAAGGTTTCAGCTATATATTGATAGGATAAAGAATTGCTAAGGTTAATAGGAGCTTTTGAGGGGAAGGAAAGGAAGAGAGAAGTAGGTGTCATTTTCTTGGGTAATTGTTCCATTCACAAAAACAGATATAAGAAGTATGTATAAGAACCCTAGGGATGAAGGATGGGTTAGTCATGACCCAGAACGCATTTTAAGTCTTTTATAGGGGAAAAAATTGTCAGGGGTTCGCATGAGCCTGCTTCATTCTACCACTGTAAACAGGATAGGAGATACTCGAAAGCCGTTTCTTTCATATAGCATGGCTCTTCCTCTTGGGGTTATTCAACAGGACTTACAGTTCCCACTGCTGTCATAGTATCATAATAGAGGCTATTTGACCTACAGCCTTTAATACAGGATTGCATTGTTTCTGATGACATATCAGCTTTCATGCATTCAACCAGTTCCTAAGTAAATGAAGGATGTTTAGTGTGTCCTTGTTTTCATGTATTACAATATATTATTAAACCACCATTTCCTTGGATTAAATATGTAAAGAATGGGCAGGCCTGGAATTAAATAAGTTTTCTAGTGAACATCCCTTCCTAAAAGTAGTAGATGCATGTTTCAATGTTTATATGGCATGCTTAAATTATAATAGTTTTTAGACTACTTTTCACAGTCTGTATGATTTCCCCTTTGCAATTTCATGCTCATGGAAAATGGTAAAATGCTTATGATATGGGCTTTTTTGAGCCTTTTATTAAGCTGCTTTGTCTCCAGTTGGGGGGAAAAAAGTTTTATATTATACGGACAGGAAGATTCCAGGGATCTATTTCAGGGCCTGTCATCAACCTGCTACCAAATTATATTATTA
>NW_009217693.1:0-5992 GCF_000690835.1 Fulmarus glacialis
CAGGTAAGGCGGGTTTGGGATGAGCTGGGGGGGGCTGGTGGGAGTTGGACTTAAATTTTAATTGTGGGGAGAAAATTTTAATTGTGGGGAGAAAATTTTAATTGGGGGGAGAAGAGTTTGATTGGGGGGAGAAGAGTTTGATTGTGCGGAGAAAAGTTTGATTGCAAGGAGAAAACTTCAACTGCAGGGAGAAAATTCTAATTGGGGGGAGAAAACTTTTTAAATATGGGGAAAAAAATTTAATTATGTGGAGAAAGCTTTAATTGGGGGGAGAAAAGTTTGATTGGGGGAGAAAACTTTAATTGGGGAGAGAAAACTTTAATTATGGGGAGAAAATTTTAGTTGGGGAGAGAAAACTTTAATTATGGGGAAAAAATTTAAACTGTGGGGAGAAAACTTTAATTGTAGAGAGGAAACTTTAATTCCGGGGAGAAAACTTTAATTGTGGGGAGAAATTTTTAATTGAGGGGAGAAAACCAATGTCCTCTTAAAAACCACTGCTCTCTTAAAAAGCGACGTGATTTTAGTTCAAGACAGCAGCTTCAAAAAAACCCACCGCCCTCCATCTACTTTCTCATCTTGCTACTCGTCCCCTGGAATTTAGGACGTTTACTTTCTTTCCCCGACGTCATTCTTTGTGCTGCCTGTTGATATTTCTAACCAGTAGCTGGAGGATTTATAGACCCCCGCGGTGCAAAATTAACGTTATAGGAGTAGAAATGACATTTTCTGGGATGAGTTCCCACCTCTGCCGGCGCTCAGATGTACGACCCCGTCTGAGAATCCCCTGGGGAGGCTGAGGACCGACAGCCTTCGTCACACCGCTGATAGGTGAAACTTTGCTTGGCAGGTGAGGCGGGAGCACCTGCGGAGGTGGAACCCCCAAAAATGAAGGAAACGAGGGATTATTCCGGATTTTTGGGTGTGGAAAGGAGCAAGCGGGCAGGTAACTATAGAGCAATGAACTGAATAATCGCTGGGTTTTTCTTTTTTCTTTTTTTTTAAATACTTCTATAATTTGAGAACAAAAACCAGCTGAGGTAAGGGAGGGGGGTTGTAGGGAAAGGGAAAAAAAAAAGCTTTTTCTAGCACTTCCCTCAAGGGAAAATTTTTGTCGATCAGCAGATGGAATTTTTGCTCTAAACGGTCTCATTTCAGACACTTTGGGTTATTCTCATACATGATTAATCCTCCCTGAGGCATTTGAGTCACTGTTTCTTTTGGGTCTTTTTATTTTTTTCCCCCAAAGATTCAAAATTTCTGCTTTATTCTGAATGAGAATAAAGAAATTTTTAAACAGCTGAAGTGTTAAAAGACCCCCAAAAATAAGTCTGGGATTTAAGTCCAGTTTAGACACATCAGCGAAATAGTTATTAATCTCTGCCTTCCCTTCAACACTGCCCTATTTTAGTTCTCCTGACTCTTCCTCCCATCTCCATCATCCTCCTGGTGCACAATAAGGCAGAAAACGGGCTTTTGGGGTCTTTTCCATCATCTCTCTCTACCCAGCCAAGGACTAAGATTTTGGTTTTGATTTGGCATATTTGTTGATCTTTTTATTTGTTGATTTTTTAATTTTTTAAATTTTTTATTTGTTGATTTGTTGATGTGTTGATTTTTTTTTTAATACGGCTTTTAAAAATTTTTTTGGCTTATTTGGTTTCTCACTTACGGGGGGAGGAAGAAGGGAAAGGAGGGTTTGTCCCATGAGATTTGGTTCATGTGATAGATGGGGACAAAGAGGGGGAAGCTTAAAAGAAAAATGGGGGTGAAAACACTGAGATTTTTAGGTAAAACCCTTAGGAAACAGAATTTTCTTTGCTCATGGCGCGGGGAAAGAGCATGTTCTGGATCAGAAGACGCAGAGATGGAGTGACCATGACTCGGATCATTTGCAAGACCCAAAATGTCTCGGTTTAGGTGGAGAAAGAAGTCCACTGAGCTTTAATAATGAAGTAGAACCCAGAAATTAAAACATAATTTTAATTACGGTGCATTGCAGAGCAGGAGTTTACAGCTCCAAACTGGGGAGGAAACAATGTTCCTCTGCTCAGGAAGAGTTCCCAAAAGTAAAAAAATATAGAATTTTATTCCATGCGGAGAAGAATTTTTGATGTTTCTCACCCAAAATGACAGCGAGTCCATCTGGTGTGGGGAAGAGTCTAACCTCTCATTGTTTGGGCATCAAATGATGCCTGTTCTTTAGGAAGGCTCTTCCCAAAGATGCTTTTGATGAGCATCACCCAAGTGCTCAGATGTGGGGCTCGGTGCTCTCCGTGATGGCCCGACATGGGGAGATTGCATTAAAAGTCCCCTTCATCCTCAAGCAAAAGGAGGAAAAACCATCTTTTGGGCCAACAGCCTGGACCTGGAGCGTGCTGCTCTCCTCGGTACCCCCGTAAAGGTGTTGAAGGTCTCTTCTCCTGCAGGTTACAGCCTTGAGATGAAGCCGGAGGCGCGTGTTGCCTGTCAGGCGACGATGGCAGTGCTGTTCATAGCTCTGCTTGTCACGGCCATCACTTTCGCAGGTGAGTATCGAGGTTTTCATATCATGGGGAACGTCTCTGAGATACTTGGGGTTGTTGCACGTGTGCCAGATCCACCTCCATGCTCCCAGGGAAGACGCAGCCCAAGCCAAGAGGCTGTCCTCTCCGGGAGAGGGACCTTTCAATGAGCAGAGAAGCCTTTCTACAGAAGACCAAACCCTTTTCCTCTGTGTAGGAGCTGATATTGTCTAGAAACCCTTAAAAATGAACAGAAAGAGACGTTTCACGGGTTTCATCTGAGCTTTCCCAAAGGTGTTTTTTTCAGAGAAGAAGGGGCCGTTTCTCTGCTGCTTGTCCAAGCAGCAAGAGATGTTGGCATGAGTCCCACCAAGCCAAGAAGTCTGCAGGAACAAGAGAACGTTTTTTCTGTCCTTTGCCCATCGCTGCTTTTGCATTAGTGACAGATGGCAATACCTAAGGGTGGGTTTAGGGATAGGGCTATTCTGGAAATCCTCTTAAAACTTGCCTCTTTGAAGGCCACCACCCTGTTTTCTTCTTTGAAGGTACAGCATCCACGTTTCTTGTCCAATGCCACAAGGCGGGCCATGATTTGAGCTTGTTTTCTCCCTCCAATCCACCCAAGACTTCTCTTGGTGTCTTAATTTTTCTGTCCTCTCACCATTGAGGCAGATGCAAGGCTTTTGGAGGCCGTGGGGTGGAGGATGACCATCCCCACCCCGGAGAGCCAAGGGGAAGGTGCTGCTCTTTAACGCTGTTGCTCTATCGATGACAGTGCAGGCTTTTCAGCCTCGTCCCCAACCCTGTTTTCGGTGTCCGTTCGACTGGATCGGGTACAGAGGAAAATGCTACCATTTTTCGGAGGCTGAGGGAAACTGGACATCCAGCCAGGACAACTGCTCGGCACTCGGTGCTTCCTTGGCCGTGCTCGACAGCGTGGAGGACTTGGTAAGGAGACGTGAGGACATGGTTAGCATGGGGGGGGCGGGAAAAAGCCACCAACATATTTGCCACCTTTTGGTTTCTCTGACTGCTCTTCCAGGATCTTCCTTGGAGGTCTGAGGTGAGGAGATGGGGAAAATGGTTTTCTTGAGGGTAGGTCATCATGGGTCTCCTCCAACTTCTCTCCAAAGCCAACCGATGCAAGAACTATAGCAAAAAAAGCCACGTTTCCTTGCAATAATGAAGCTCTGCCTTAAAGATTACACTTTTTGGTAGTAGATTGAAAGGTTCAAGCACCAAAGGAGCCCGAATGGAGCCCGGGCAACTGGTAAAATGTAGATTATTGGTTGGAAGGAGGTTTCTCCAGATGGTGACCTGCTGGAGATGTCCCAAAGCCCCCTGACCTGCCGTAAAGCCTTTCGCTCTCCTCTTTTTCAGAGCTTCGTGATGAGATATAAAGGCATCTCGGAGCATTGGATTGGCCTTTCACGGGAAGATGAGGAGCAACCGTGGAAATGGGTGAACCACTCACGTTTATCTCACCTGTGAGTCTGTGTTTTTCATCGTTATGTCGTTGGTTGATGTTTCCTCAGCCCCGAAACGTGCATTTCTTCTGGCACTTGAGGTGGATCCAGAGGTAGCAATGGGACAATGACATCTGGGAAAGGCAACGTTGCATCCAGAGCTGGTCTTCGTTTTTCCCTTTGAATTGAGAGGTAGAAGCGGTGCGGTTGGTGGGGAAAACACTGTTAGTTAGATTTTTATTTTTAAATAAGTTGGTTTTTTTTTCCCCTGCAAAGCATCAGGTTTCTTACGGCCAACCCGGACTGCTGCCAAAATAGAAATAATTCAGCATCAGTATCGGCGTATTGATGCCCACGAGAACCGAAGAGGGGGGAAAAAAGCCAACGTGTGGTTTTTTTCTCCTTTTCCCTGCTGACCCCATCTAAGGTCGGTTGTCTCATCTCTCCTTCCAGGTTTCGGATCCGCGGCGGTGGCCTTTGCGCCTACCTGAACGACAACGGGCTGAGCTCTTCCCACTGCAGCACCGAGAGGAGCTGGGTTTGCAATAAGCCCGAGCTGCAGAGCCCAGGCAAGGTCAACGGGACGAGACGGACTCAAAACCTTTGCATCAGCTCCTAAGGGGCTGCGGGGAGCGCTCCTCAACCCCAAATATCTGGTGCACGATAGGGAAACAGAAGAAAACCTCAAAAAAAACCCACAGAAAAAGCAAAGTCGGGGCAAAAAAGCCTATTGCCAAAAATTGCTGAATAAGAACCAAAGTTACTACGTGTTTGCGTTTACCAACCCAACTTTGCCACATGACCGGTGAAAAGTATCTGGCGATTACTCACAGCACCCCTGCAATTCACACCTGGTAATGACTTATTCATTAAATGTCAGAGCTGCAATTAAATGTCAGAGCAAGAGGAAAGCCATAGCCGTCCCGATGACCCCGCGGAGGACGTCTGGAGGATGAAACTTAGGGAGATGTCTGCACGGTGCGACCAGAAAAATGGGCAAATACCATAGGATTTTAGCTTTTCCCACTTTTTGTGGAGTTAAAGCAGCAACCTTCAGGCTTGGTTGGGTGAAAAAAGCCTCTTGACACCTTACGAGTATGTGGAAATGCTGCAAGGATGGACAACGCTTGCAAGACCTCCAAGATTTGCTGCTCAGGTCTTCAGGAAAACCCGAGTTGCAAACCAACCGAGTCAACCTGTGACCATACGTGGCTCTGGATCAAGAGCAAGAGGAAGGTGAAGAGATTTCCACGCATCAGAAATCAGATTATTCTCTCCAAGGACACAGCTCTGGGGGTGGGGCAGCGGCAGGATTGGGGAGGATCTGCCGAGTCAAGGTTGGAGTGACCAGCTCCAACTGCTTGGAGAGAGAAGGCGACGTCTTCACCTTAACGTGCCGCTGAGGTTAGAGATAAAAGCCAGCCAGATTTTTAAAGAAAAGGAGGAGAAAAAGAATTTTGCACGTTTTCGTGGAACGCTGTGTCCCGGGAAGGCTTTCGAGCATCTCATCTTGATGAAAGCTGACACATTTGCATGGACAACCACATCCAGGGAAGACTTTTTTTTGATGAGCATCTCAACTTGGGGACTGTCAGTGAAGGTGTAAACGTGAGGATAGTAGGATTTTAGCAGCACTTTTATTTTTAACAGTATTTAGCAGTAATAGCTAAAGGAGCCAGCTTTTTCCCAGGACTGATGAAATCCTTTGTTTTCTCCTCTTTTAGCGATTTGGTTGACAACTAAATTTAGTATTTTTGCGGGCTTTCAGTGCACCCTTGAGCTGCCTGCAAGATTTTCACGAGGCAAGATGGCCTGCGAGAAACAACAAGCAAATTATGTAGCAATAACGTCATAATTACTGCTGGAAATCAGCCAAATTTAACGTGGAGTAGGGCACTATCTATCAATGTATTCCCTTGCAAACCCCCTATATTTTTTTTTAACCCCCCTGTTTTTTCCAATCCCCCCCTACTTTTTATAACCCCTCTATTTTTTTGCAAACCCCCGTAATTTTTTGCACAC
>NW_009217694.1:0-459 GCF_000690835.1 Fulmarus glacialis
TCTCTCGCTTTTCCCCCTTCTCTCCCTCCTGACCCCTCCGCCTGACGGCGTGTCTCCAGCTGAGCCGCTCCCAGCAGAGCCCTTGCAGCCGGGCAATCTACCAGGTAGAGACGTGGGGCGGCTTGGACTGCCTAGAGCAGCCCGGAGGCAGCATCATGGCTGTTTGCTGGCACCTTCTGCCATGCATAGGAGGGACATGACCAGCCCAGGACCCTGGGTGCCTCTCGGCGTCCGCTTAGGGACAACCCTGTGCAGCCCTAACCCGCTAATGCTTTGCCCAGCCTGCTCCTGCCAGCCTGGCGCATGTGCCCCCCTTGGCTGCCCGGGCCCCCTCCTCCTGCCCGGATGGATGCTGCTTGCCATGCTCACCAGGGAGTTGTGACGGTGGCTCCCAGCTCTGTACCCACTATCCCTCCCTGGCTCCAGCAGCGCCTGTGGGGTCTTCTCCTGCCTGCGCCG
>NW_009217694.1:597-821 GCF_000690835.1 Fulmarus glacialis
GAAGCCCTGCATGGGCAGCCCCCCTTCCCCACCACCTTCCCCCCGCTCGTGCATCACTCCATCCTCCACCACCACCGTCCTCACGGCATCGGGCCCCGGGCCGAGGAGCTGGACCACGCGTATGACACCCTCAGCCTGGAGAGCTCGGACAGCATGGAGACCAGCATCTCCACCGGCAACAACTCTGCCTGCTCACCTGACAACATCTCCAGGTAACCGCGGGG
>NW_009217694.1:937-1184 GCF_000690835.1 Fulmarus glacialis
GGTCTTTCCCGCTGGGAGGTCAGCTGCAGATGTCTTGCAGTGCCATCGGGATGGAGGCGGGGAAGATCGAGGAGATGGAGAAGATGCTGAAGGAGGCGCACGCAGAGAAGTCGCGGCTGATGGAGTGCCGGGTAAGTGGGGGCACTGACGCCGCGGCCGGCCGGGAAGTGGGTCCCCGATCCCCGGGGCTGAATGCCTGTGTGTGCCATCAGGAGCGTGAGATGGAGCTGCGGCGTCAGGCGCTGGA